>NC_142379.1:19255000-19555000 GCF_059441005.1 Hippichthys cyanospilos | reverse complement strand
TTGTTGATTCTAAACAATAGAAAGAATGAAGTTGTTCAAGTAGTGGAGAAATATCTTCAGTTGAGTTAAACTGGGTTGGTTCAATTCACATAATTCACAGCTATAACACAGCTGACTTTAGAGGAAATTTATTTGTAGTTCCTGTCTTTCCATCAGATGTGGAATAATAAAAATGATGGTGTATTGTATTCTAGGGTGAAACCCCTAAGCTGGCTTTGTTTTTGTGTTACACTTTTATTATTGTGTTGTGTTTCAATTTGAGTGTAACTGTAGAACCACAGACATGGTGTTAACTTTAAAGGGATAGTGTGTAAGATTTAGACAGTTTTCCATGGAGGAGGTGCTGTAGGTGCAGCAAACATGGCCGCCTCCAGAGAAGTGCTACCCTCCATATAATCTAATTTAATGATAACTTAGACCTATGATTATATTTAAAACATACTGGTGATCATTAAGAATACATTCATTTGCAAGTTTTTAAAATTTACAATCATTTCATTTATTCCTTTTCAAAAAAAATGGTCAAAATCTTACACGCTGTCCCTTTAAGTGTAAGTACGAAAACGGAAAAAAATAATTAGTATGAGTGCAAACAGAAGTAGACCAGCGACTGACGAATGACGAACCATAAATAAAAAAAGAAATGTCAAATGTCGCACTCTAGTGGTGGGCAAAAGATTGGGCAAAACTACACCGGATATACCTGGACTGACGGACTGATGATTACAATTTCGTCGTACTTGAAAAAATGATGAAGTAACGATGATGGAGTTCTGATGCATGTCAGACCAGCAAAAAAAGCAAGTCACCCACCCTTGAGTATTAGGTCTTTGTGATAGCTGGCTTTTTTTTTCTTAATATAGTAGTGCATTTGTTTCTTACTGGTCTGAAAGATAGCCAAAGAGAAGTTCTTCCTATCTTGTGGTCAAGGTTTATTTCTTGCCATGAACATGCATAATAACTCATTGAAGAACCAGGGAATTGTTTTGTACTAATCACTAAAACAAAAGATGAAGATGCCAAAAGAACTTAGTTGTTCTCTGCTTTTACACCGAGTCAGGTGTATATGTATTAATTTTAAACAATCCTTCAATTTTACATGTAGTTCAATTACTGTAATCCTACAAATATAAGGCACCGTTTATTTTAAAGTATGGGTGTGTTCTATAGTAGATTTTTATTTATTTATTTTTTTTTTTACTAACATTAATTAACGTAATGGGGACCAGCTGGAGGGTGGATGCCAGGTGGCTGTTAGCATCCGGTGCCTGTTACAGATAACAGCAGCTTGTGTTAACTAAGGTTGTTACAACATTAATTTCAATAAAACAAGCAAGCAAACTGAACCAATGTATGAGTCCATCCTTGTTCACACGCAGGAATATTAGTAAAACAGAGAGGATCATGTAAAAGTTAAGGTCTCAAGATATGTTTTTTTTTATTCTGTTTTGTTATGAAGTGTTGGTTTGTCTTATACACAGTAACTTAGAATATACAATAATTTTACCCCAACATTAATTATATCAATTATACACAAGCACATCTTATATTTGGGGAATTATGGGGGCTGTTTTTCCCACCTTTTGTGTTCATTCTCTTCAGTTTTCATTATTTCTGTGTGGTTCACAGACTGAACGAGAACTGCCAGGCTTTTAGAATTGTAGCCCTGAACCCTCGTTTTTGCCTTTTATTTATTTGCCCATTGACAATTGTGAATTTACTTTACAGTGCATCGCTAGTAAAATGTCTGGAGTATATTGCATCATATAGTAGTGTTAAAGATGGTCTTGTTGGACCAAAAGTACAAGTTAGTCAATTCAGATTCAACCTCTCCTCTGAAGAAGTTATGTTAGTGTATTTCTAAAACTCAAATGTATTTTTATTTATCGGGCATGAAGAGCTGTGTTTCCCTCCCTTTGAAGCAATTGTACTGTTCTCTTGCAACAAGAGTAATCCTTTTGATTGCTCTCCTGTTAACTGGGTGTCGTTGAGGCTTTTGAAGAGAGAAGGCTGCAAGATGACATCACTCACCATTTCATCATTGCCGTCAAAAAAATTGATTTTGAAATTGAGCAGCTTCACTGTCACATGGGAGCAGTTTGGCTGCTACGTATAACCACTTGTTACATAGTTTTAGTACCCATTTTAATGGACTTGTCTTGTTTTCATTTTTCATCGCGAACATATTTAATGGGAAGCTATTGAATTTTAAGGCTGATTCATTCGACCTGAAGTACATAAAACCACAGACCCAACAATACACACAAAGAACATTTGGCCAAAGTGGAGATTGCGTGGAACTAGCTTAAACGGAGATCTGCGTCATCGTGCTCCTCTTTTTCCCGCCAAAGATGCGTATTCTGGTGACGTCAGAGGCGGAAGTTCTTTCTGATTGGACACCTTGGAGGTGGACGTTCTTTCTGATTGGACAGAATTTGCAACATAACTGCTGCTTAGCGATTTAGCATGCTTGTACACGAATTTGAACTCCGCACTATGCGGTTTTATATAGATGGGACTTTTTGAAATAAACAACAACAACAAGGGGTAGACTATGCGGATTTAAATAAACCGGTTACATGTAAAGGCCTGCGGCAGAACTATGCAATATGGCAATAGAGTCACACGGTAACTTTCATGTTTGTTTTGTACCAATTACTACTTAATAGTAAACTGGCTGTATTTTGACACACTCTTGAATATGAAAAGGACATTTTCCTCCTTGGTGTAAAATCAACTGAATTTAGACACATTGGTCAGGTTCTCAAAGTGGGGTCCGTGGCCTGACTGCAGAGGATTTGAGAAATAATTTGGGTTTTGGAACGCAGTTAGTTTATCTTTTAACAGTTACAGATTCGTGTCTTGTTAGGCTTGGTCTTTGTTTATTGTTTTTTTTTTGTTTTGTTTTTTTGGCACCGCCTCTGTTTGCTGTTAATGGTGCATTTTGTGGTGGGGAGCAATTGCTGTCGGTGCGTACATATTGTTCCTTCACATTGTGAGATCTGGCCCACGAGGGTTCTGTGAGTTGTGTTTTCTTTGCTGGAATGTTGTCATTTATGCTTATATGCACAATGTTTGTCATTTGTTGGTCCAATTTATGACTAGGTGACACGCTAGCTAATGTTAGCTTTTATTTTCAGCATATTACATAGCGTTGCCTTGTATGTGTGTAGCTCGTTAGCATTGTTGTTTGTGCTATGTATTTCCTTTTGGTAAACGTTAGCATACACAAATGTTTTACATTGATCATCCTCGTTTGCATCTAATTACACAATAGTCTTGAATGGATCTTATTCAGTTATATGATTGATTTCATCTATGCAATTTGTCATCTAATTATACAAGTCTTGAATGGATCTTATTCAGTTATATGATTGATTTCATCTATGCAATTTGTGTACATTTAGTAAGATAAAAAAAAGTACAAAAAATGGACAAAAAATTGAACAAACAAACACAACCCTGACATCCAATAGTGCTACTTTTTTTCCTATTTGTGAAATAGAGATTTTAGTCTAACTTCTCATCGTTCAATTTATGCTGCCAGGTTGCAGAACAGCTGATGACCATTGCCTACGAGAGTGGGGTAAACCTGTTTGACACAGCTGAAGTGTATGCGGGTGGCAGGTGGGTGTTGCTCTAACACATGGGTGGGTAATTCCAGGCCTCGGGTGGCAGTGTCCTGCATGTTTTCCCGTTTTCTCTCTCAAAACGCACCTGATTCAAATGATTTGGATTATTTTCAAGCTCCAGCAGAGCTTGTTGATGAGCTAATGGTTTAAATCAGGTGTGTTAGGAGAGAAAACTGGAAAACATGCAGGACACCGGCCCTCGAGCGCCGGAATTGCCCACCCCTGCTCTAACATCTTTGCCTTTCCTTAAAATTGTTCCAACTTTAGTTGCTGTAACTAGTACTACATGTTTTTTTTCATTGATTCTTTAATAATCAAAATAATTTTCATTTCATAACACTATGAATTAATTACCTTTCATTTAGACTAAGAACATTTGAGCCTGATTAATAAGAGATGATTATGAGATACAGTAAGTCCTCAATATTTCAGATTTTGTTCCTGTGTCTTTAGAACTGGTTCTGATATATAACAGTTATTTATTTCTTTATTTTGCAGAAATCTAAACTATTCTATTGCATTGATTATTCACACCAAAAATAGTCACAACTGCATTTACTGTATATGAGCTAAAGGTGTGACCAACATGTAAAACAGAGAGCTGTTTATCGACATTTGTTTTCTAAATGAAGCTAAACAACTGTGAATGTTGAGCTCTTAGAGTACTATTTTTTAGAAGTGACATTTTGATTCATAGCAGAAACACATCAATATTTTACATATGAAATTTCAGAATCAAGACAAGGTGCCAAGAATTTAATTTTCACAAAATTAATAAGATCTATGAGCCATCAAACTGACATAAATTTCCCTCTAGAAAATGTCATGCTAAGAACAAAAAATGTAATTGTCTTAGCATTCTGAGATTATTTTCAAAGTAGCATAAAGGTATTCATTTTGTTTGAGTGGGTCCTTCATATTTGTCTTTTGTTCTGAAAAAAATAATCAATAAAAGCACATTTATTGCATCAAAAGTTTATCTTTGTCATTTTTATCCTGCCTTGCAGGGCTGAAGTGATTCTTGGAACCATTATCAGGAAGAAGTGCTGGAGGTAATGACAATACTTTTATGAACTCAGCACATCTTGCCACCATACAAGTGAGTCAAAGAGAAATACATCAACCACAAACAACTTGTGAATGCAATATTGATTAGAAGAAAACCGAAGCAACTTAACTTCAGGTGTGTCTGTGTATACAACAAAATGTTTGTTTTGAAAATTAGAATAATAGATTAGACAGACAGACAGAGACAGACTGAAAGATGCAATATTGATCCTGAAGGTAAATTACAACTGAGTTTAAACTCAATGAAGCAACCATTTTTCAAGGTTATTTTCTTTTACTCTTTTGCAGAAGATCCAGCTTAGTAATCACGACTAAACTTTACTGGGGAGGAAAGTAAGTATTTGTGAGAATTTACTTTAAATATTTTCTAAATATTTGTACTTTATTCCTTTGTATTACATCAGTCCTTAAATAGTAGAGCTGGGTGGGGGGCTCAGAGTTTGCGCTGTGAGTGTAATTACTTTTGTGCAGTAGTATGTGCAGGAGTTCTAAACTTTTTCAAACCATGTCAACAACAAGTCAAATTAATGATTAATTAGATTTAAAAAAAAAAAAGTTTAGCAGATTTTATTCATTTTTTTCTTCACCATCAATTTTCTCTAGCTGCTTCTCCTCACAAGGGTTACGGCTTGCTGTTGCAAATCCCAGCTGACTTGGCACAGTATGCTGGGGACACCCTGAACTGGTTGCCAGCCAATTGCAGGGCACACAGAGACCAAAAACCATTCACGCACCCAATCACACCTAAGGATAATTAGGAGTGTCCAATGCACATGCCATGCATGTTTTTGGAGTGGAGTTTTTGGAGGAAGGTGGAGTTCCCAGAAAGAACCCACGCGGGCTCGGGGAGAACATGCAAACTCCATACCGGAAGGCAAGGTGGATTTGAACTTGGATTCCTGAACTGTGAGGCTTACGTGCTAATAGATTAATAGATTCACATTTACAGTAGAACTCAACAACAAAATCATGTTTGCAGCCGGAAATTTTTCACAACAGGGGACTTTTCACTCTAGCAAATCTATGTCTCGGACGTAAACATAAAACGCATATTGTGGAATCTACAATCTGACAGAAGTTAAAAACAAAACCATCCAAATAGCCCACATTGAAAGTACAGGAAATAAATAAATTGCCAAACCTACAATTAGCATTCATTTTCTTACTTACATCAACTTCTTGCATAATGTCTTTCAACTTTCATCTTTATTACTTTTATACTGTCTTCAAGTGTAAATTTAGTTTAAGCGTGACGCGTCCGCGAGCTCCGCGCATCAAATAATGTCATTTCCGCAACCACGCCCCTCTGCACGGAACACATTTTCTGCAATGCATACCGACCGGAATATCTGTAAAACATGGTGAACAAACTATTGCTTATGGAAGTACGAACATCTTTATGATTCGGCAGAAAAGGACTGCCGTGTCCTAAATACCGTAAACAACTCCTGACGAGCACCATGTTGGGGAGAGATGAGGAGTCTGTTAAAAAACACTTGGAAGAATTTAGATCGTTTGAATCTACTGGAATTCTATTCCTCTGTTATAGAGTGGTGTTGTTTGTATGCTGTAGACTCCATTTACTGCCACCTAGAGTATGGGAGAATATCATCTGACTGTGGGGGAAAGGCACACTGAGTATAAAGTGCTGCAAAATGCGTGCCGGTGCGTCAAGCATAAACCAAGCTTGACTTTTGCTGCAGGCTTTTTTTCGCTATAGTACATTTCAATGCCAGGCAATTGCAGAGAAAAACATTTTGTATTATGCAACAGGAGGATTTTTAGTAAGAAAGAGGGACAAAGGGAAATATTTTAATGCATGAAGATTATTTCATACTAGGGGAATTTTTTTTGCACATGCAGGTTTCGTAGTAGAGGAGATTTACCGTGCTATTATTTAGTCATTTAATTTTTTTTTTTGCCATCAAAGGGTTCAGTCGATCTAACATGTTTCTAGTTAGAATGAGGATTGACATTTTTTTTCATTTCAGGAACTTTGCCATTTTTTTCAGATTCACAATATACTGTATAAACCCTGTAAAAAGTAGCTTTTGATAAAAGTTGATTTAAATTTGCTTTTTTCTTTCGTTGATGTAAAAAAAGCATACAATTTTAGGTACATTAATAATACTTTCATAGATAATGATCACATTTAGTCACAGCAGCAAGTGGAAGGCACGCAAAATGTTTTCTTTTTCGTTAGCAAGGCTTGGCAACAAATAATTAAAAAGCACTAGAGCTATGGCAGCTTGAATGAATCTGCATAAATTAATGTATGTGATACAATACATTAACTTATGCAGATTCATTGGAGCTGTCATAGCCTTGCTGACAATATGACAAAACAAATGCTTTGTTTGTTGTTGTTTGTTATTTGTTGTTCTTCGTATCATTTGCTAATGTTGCTTTTTTGTGCCATCAGAGCAGAGACAGAGAGAGGCCTGTCCAGAAAGCACATTATTGAAGGTATGGCTAAAACACTATTGGCACTAATGTTGTTGCAAGTCTATTGCAAAGTGATGCCCAGCTGCACATGGGTGGAGTTTTGTATCTTGGTATTTTCCTAGTCTTTGTGCATGGCTGAGTTATTTGGGCCATTTGCGTCATTTTGTGCTGTGATGGGATGGAACGAGCTGTGTTCCTGCCAATCCTGACATTATTAGTGTTGTGACAACACGGTGATGGCCCCTGGTGCAAAATGTGTTTTGTGCCCCCGGACACCTTGCCCTAAACATAATTGCACGAGCGCGCACACGAAGAGCCACACGGAGAACACGTACTTGTCACAAGTATTTTTGTAGGCATCGGTTCTTAGTTAAATTTTTAGATTAAATATTAAATATACCGCAAAAAATATTCCAATATATTAAACTTTTTCATAACCTTTAACCATTTCACTCCCGCCCGTACAATGCACCCTGTAAAGTTTCAAAATATCGCAGTGGGTATAGGAATTGTAGGTATAACATGAACTGGCGTCCCAGGGGTTCTGGTACTGTGGAAATATATTGATAATATGTGCGATAAATGTGTCTTTCTATATAATACACTGATTACTATGTACTGTGAGCGTTTGGTGATCATTTTCACTTCTTTGGCACGTTTTTTGTACGCATGTTGCGTCTATGGGATGTACAGTCTCAGTGGTGTACCTTGGTGGAAATGAAGTGGGAATTTGTAAACAATTTCTCCAAGTATCCTAGACTTATAAACTCATAAGATTTAGTTTTTTGAAAAAAAGAAAAAAAAGAAAAAGAAATGGTGGCGAAGGGGTTACATCTTTTAGTATGTATGCAAAAAGCTTCTTGCGTCCCCTAATATCAAGCGCTTTGCCGTATAGATTGAAAGCCCACTAATTCTACTGAGGAACAAAAAGATGTAATTAGAATTTCATCTTGCGGGCCTTGCTCTCAGTAAAGAAATCTAAGATGCTTACTAGATCTGAAGCATTTTACAAACACACACATGCACACGCACGCACATACAAAAGTACAGTAGCTGTAATGTAAACACATTAGCAGTTCATGGTTGACCACACCTGTTCTGGCACCAACATGAAGACGCATGCGTTTTTATTTTGGTTACTGGAGTATGGGTCCCAAAAAAATATTAGACTTTCAAGTATGAATAAGCTACTGCTTCTCTAAAAAACCTTCACATGTTTCACTCAGGTCTAAAAGGATCTCTCCAGAGGATGCAGTTGGAGTACGTCGATGTGGTTTTTGCCAACCGCCCTGACAGCAACACACCTATGGAAGGTGAGGCTGTAGCCATTTGAGGCACTTTTGAAATCACAATCTCTTTATTATTACTTCACATGTAATTCCATGTAATTGTAAAGCCTCTTGTCATTTTACCATTTTGTCTTTATTCCCAGATTTTTGTTTCATTTTTATTTCCTTGAATGTGTGTACATAGTCGTGCACAGTTGCGCTGTTGCTAGCATGGCATAATGTTCCAACTTGGCTGGACCATTTCAATTTAACAGCCAGTTTCTGGTGGAACAAAGTTGTCAGAGTCAAATAACACAAATTCAGACAGCTGGTGGCAGATTGCAATTAATATTTATCTGATGCTCAACCTTCTCACATTATATTGTGATTAAGTCTCAGATGCTTCGCAAGGTTTGTGGTGTAGCCTGGGTGGCTTGCACACCTCCCACACACACCACTCACAATGTTGTCACTTTTCCAGCAACTGGATAGTATGAGGACAAACACTGTGGTTAGTTATAGCGATTGACTGCATGTCATTTTATTACCCTGCATATTTTTTCTTACTTCATCCTATTACTATTGTGCATACTTTACATGCAGTGGTCATTGGGTTCCATTTAGTAGTGCTTGCATCCCCACTTAATAACAGTTCCAATTCTGTCTCATTGATTAAAACTGCAAGAAAGGACTATGGTTCCTATTGAAGCGGCTGAAATTGCGGAGAAACCCTCTGGGAGCAAAAGATTATCAAGTAGACCTTTGCCGCGACCATGTTTGCAGGAGGCTGTTCGTGTCATAAATTACTTGTTAGGATACAGCTTATTTTGAAAGTCCTTGTGTATATCATTGCAAGTTTGGCCCATCAAGCTTTGAAGAAAAAAAACAACAAAAACTCATCTCATTCTAGCCTTGTTAGTTACTGTCTAGTAAATATATGCTGCCTGGCTCATTTTACTCTTGATAAGTTTTCATCGAAAGTCCTGACCAATACCCATGCTATGCATGAATTTACATTTTAAATTAATCGGTTTAGGCACACAAAAGTAGTGCTTGCCTTTGTTTTCCCTCCTATTGTTGAAACACCAATAAGCTTCAAATTGCACATTTATAGCGTTCATAGTCTGGAAATGTGTGCAAGCTGGTGCTGCCTGACAGCTAATGCCATCCAGACTTGCACACCAACAACAATAGGAGCAAATATGGCTGCGGCAACAGAAAACAGAAAGTTTCACTTGGTTTCTATAAGCCTGTTCTAAAAGCCAGTGTAACCAAAACACAATCGGATGCCATTTTTCCTGATGAACCATATGCTGTATAATTTTTCCCTCCGAGCTCCGGAGGTACACGTTAAGCTTCATACTACATCACTTAACCGAGAAGCAGGAATATAAGTGCGATGCTATCACAGAGCAAGATTGCAGGGTAATTAGAATGATGCCTCGGTTATGATGAATGGCCCTAATGACAGTCCTGAGTCTGAGTTTGTGTTGGGCTCCTGCTGTCAGCACTCTTTGAGGCTAATTGCATCATTAGACCTGTGCTAAGCTTGTACATAAGCTTCACTACATGAGATTGTTAGGTCGGTGGATTGGGATCAGTAATGAGTTGTCCAAAAAACTACACCAAAAATGTGTGCAGTCTAAAAACTGTGCATGTGTGTCTCCTGTATCACCTGTATTCATTTATTGTTTATTTACCATTTGTTGATGGAGGACGTTTTTGCACCCACTTTACATCATCCCAGTTGCAATCTATCTATCTATCTATCTATCTATCTATCTATCTATCTATCTATCTATCTATCTATCTATCTATCTATCTATCTATCTATCTATCTATCTATCTATCTATCTATCTATCTAGAAAATGGATTAAAGGATAATACACACACACACACACACGCACACACACACAATAATGGATGGATCCGTCCATCCATTCATATAGCTGCTTATCTTCAGAAAGGTCGCCGATTTGCTGGTGCCTATCCCAGCTGACATTGAGCAGGAGCACACATACAATTAGATTAGATGACCTTTGCACATATTGCTATTTTCTTAGTAGGGTTTTTATTTTATTTTTTTTACGTGGAGTATACTTTATGATTTGGAATGACTTTCATTTGTCCTGTGTAATTCCAAAAAGTAAAAGCTAGAATTTCTTGACCTCACAATGTTTTTCAGACTATATCAATTTGAAGATATTTCTAAACTTCTGATTGGTACCATGTACACAAAATATTCATCACACATTAAAAAAAAAAAAATACAAAAGAAAACCCCTAAAAAAGTAGGGTGTACTTTAAAACTGAGTTGATTGTAAAACACACAAAAAACCTTGAAAATATTGCGTACAAAGCAAAAAACAAAGTAACAACAAGAAAACGGGAAGCAATAAAACCAGCTCTACAGCAATATATTTCTGAATATTAGGCGACCAGTATTGCATTTAACTGATGGTTTCTACATCTGACAGAGATTGTCCGGGCTATGACCTATGTGATCAACCAAGGCATGGCAATGTACTGGGGAACGTCTCGGTGGACGGCTATGGAGATCATGGTAAGTATGGAATAAAATACATCAATACTGTATATTCACTATGAAAGTATTTGTAATGATTAAAAGAGTAGCCTTTGTCGACCAAAAGAAGAATGATTTTTAATTGTACTCAAATGGAAATGGACTAGAGGGCATATTGATTTGTGGACTTTAATTAACATTTGAATTAGTGCCTGATTGCCACCATTTGATTTGCCCTCTCATCCACCTCCCCTCTGTTTAAGATTGCTCCATCAGTTGCTTCTTTGTACCTCTCCTCCCTTCTATAGTGACAAAGAAGCAGGCTAATCAATCCATCTGAATTCCCAATTCTTTGTCCGTCTTTGTCTTTGCAGGAGGCGTATTCAGTGGCAAGACAGTTTAATCTGATCCCTCCGGTGTGTGAGCAGGCAGAGTACCATCTCTTCCAGAGGGAGAAAGTGGAAGTGCAACTGCCTGAACTTTATCACAAGATAGGCAAGGAGTCTTTGCTGTCATTCTGTCATATTCTCCACAGTTCTTCTGTTGCCATAAGTAGTCCTATTTGCCTTCTGCTTCTCTTATAGGAGTTGGTGCGATGACTTGGTCACCACTGGCGTGCGGCATTATCACGGGAAAATATGAAAATGGCATTCCGGAATCTTCCAGGGCTTCCATGAAGGTACGTACATTGGATTTTAGCAGGGCTTCTCCCCAGGTTCTTCGGATTTCTTTCATAGTGCAAAAAGTTAGGTCAATTGAAGACATTAACCTCTGCAAGAATTTTGATCCCACTGGGGCTTTCTGATGTTTTGGATGTGTGATTTATAATTCCAAAAAAAAACCAAAAAACAACATTAGTACCGTATTTTCCGCACTATAAGGCGCACCCAAAAGCCTTATTTTTTTAAAAAGGCCGATGGTGCGCCTTACAATCAAGTGCACCTTATATATGGATCGATATTGAGATTGGGATTCATAGATGGGGAATGAACTGATAATGTACGCTTTACCTGTTTCTTTTGTGTGTTTACAGTTGAACAAGGTTAGTCATATTGACATTGAGTTATTATGCTATTGATAGTTTAGAGTTATTATTTGAGATATTATTGTTATTACTTTGAGTATTACTATATTGTGATTGAAAAGGTTTTAAAATATGTAATTAAATGAGGGTGCACCTTATAATCCAGTGCACTTTATATATGGAAAACGTTTTAAAATATGTCATTATTTGAGGGTGCGTCTTATAGTGCGGAAAATTCGGTAATTGTTTCGGTATTATAATTCCACACTAACCCTGGAAGATATTCTACAACCTCAGATGTCCCCCAAAATAGGTCCCACCCCAATCTGATGTTTAATTTAACATTTTCAGACTATAAGTCAACAGGATATTTAACATAAATTATTTAAAATAATTCTTTAGCTATTGTAATATTGCACTAGTCCTGGTGGACACAAACAAAAAGGTGAGCTCACGTTCAACACATGTTGTCACCTTTTCATTTTTTCTTCTAATCAGTCATATCAGTGGCTCAAAGAAAAAATAGTGAGTGAAGACGGAAGAAAACAGCAAGCCAAGCTGAAAGAGCTCAACCACATTGCAGAGAAACTGGGCTGCACACTACCTCAACTGGCTGTGGGTAAGAGAAACTTCGGCCTGTCCGATGCACTCATGTTTGCTATCTTAAGAAAAACACATGCATGTCTGTTGACAGATGCTGCTGTTTGGCTATTTTTTATTTTTGCGGGGGCAGTTTGACATATATTTATCAATATTTCAAATAAAAAAAAGTCAATTGATTGATTTTAGCTGCCTATTGCTAATCATATTTGAAGTTTACAGTCAAACTAAAGATATAAACAAAATGATTACCCATTGTTTATGTGACCACAGCATGTGGTTTTAGTTGATACAAAAGTTGGATGTGGTTTTAGTTGATACAAAAGTTGGTTAGCTTAATGTCACATAATAATAAGCACACATCTAAGCAGACATGAGTGAAGGAAACTACCATGAGTGTTGCGCACAGTGATCCCTCGCTACTTGGCGCCTCCCCTTTCGCGTCCTCAGTGCATCGCCGATTTTTTTCTCCGGCACTCTGACACTGAATCCTAACATAACACCTGAGGCAATTTAACAACTCTAAAACATTATCTTCAACGAAGGCACTTTTTGCTTAAAACTAAACCACTGCTTTTCTACTTCTGGCACTATGTAAAGGCATTAGGAAAAACTCTACGAGACTCGCCTCTGTGCGCTGGAAGACAAATGTACGGAACTTCCCATACATGTGGGGAGAGCTGGGTTGTGGGAAGACACAGCAGAGGTGACTTTCATGCGAAAATTGGCGAGGAGGAGGGGTGTAGGCAGAATTTACATAGTGACAGGGCATGCAGAAATGGGCGGGGGAGGGATAGCGCACTCAGTGCTGCAGCCTCACTGAAAGCACTCTGCTATATGTGTTCAAAAAGAAAAATGAAGTTTGTACCCACAAAAGAGACTGTTATATCCTCATTCTTTGATGCTACTTTGTGGTTTTTCACTTTTTGCGAGGGGTATTTAGTCCCCATTAACCTCGAAAAATGAGGGATTACTGTACTTGTATTTTTTTAATGAGGGATATTAAACACAAATGTTGTAGAAACACATTAAGACTGATTTTATAACATTTATAAGAGGCAGCTTTTCTGTATCGTTTGTGGAAAAACAACAACTATTCATGCAGCTCGTTGAACAGTTGTACTGTCACTGTTTTCTTCATTTGTGTTCCTCACCTATAAATTATACTGCCTCTTCCTAGTCAACAAAAGGAGCCACACAGCAAATATTCATGATTCATAACAATTTACAGTATTTAATACATATTAATGAATAATTACTTGATACTTTTACTTTTGATTTCATTAATAATTATAGTCTCATATAGTAAAGTGAAAAACATCTATTGGTGTTTTACTGTCAATACTAAAAAAAAATCTGCCATTTACAAAATCAGCACCTTTCTTTCTAAAAAACAAAAAGGGAAGAAACCACATTTGCTGCATAAACTCATGCTTTTTTCTCATCCTTTGTCTGCAGCATGGTGTTTAAGGAATGAAGGAGTGAGTTCAGTCCTGTTGGGAACATCCAACCCTGAGCAGCTCACAGAGAACCTTGGGGCAATACAGGTGAGGACACAATTACAAGTTTCATTTACGAGCCGAGTGAAAAGTAAACAAACAAACAAATTCATTACATTTTTCCTTTTCCATTTTCCACAACTGCAAATCAGGAATCACAAGCAAACAAAACACACACACATTACAAAAGCAAAGTCGGAACAGTCCGTCAGTGCTGACAGTGCCCACCTTTATCAATTACCATGTGTTTCACATCCAGGTCCTTCCCAAGATGACGTCTCACGTGGTGTCTGAAATCGACCACATTTTGGGCAACAGGCCGTACAGCAAGAAGGACTACCGCTCTTAGAATTAGCTTGTCAGATCACCAAGAAGTCAAGCCTGCTGCAGAATATTCATACCGCGACCACGGAGCTGCTGTAGACTGCCTCAGACTGGAACAGACCCCGCATTGCATGACCTGGTCTATGTGAGCCATCCCGCTCAGTTACATGAGGCTCACCTCAGACGCAAACCTGATAAGCCTCTCTTTGACGCTTCTACTTTAGCTTAGTTAGCGTGGCTTGTTTAGCATCAGGGTGGACATGTGGCACAGCCTGTTAAGTATAGTATGTCAAGAGCAGGAGTGGGCAAAAACATTTTGTTCAAGCGTTGTATTCAATTATTTTTAGGCCTGACGCACACCAATTGACTGAACTGGACAATCCCAAGTAAATCATTAAAATGGCAATGGAAAAAGAATGGCTAGGTCAGGGGTCACCAACTCTAGGGGACCTATGCAGCCTTTTTTCAGTGTAACCCTCCTCCGCTGCACCTGATTCAAACTACAGTGGATCCCCGGTTTACAACGTCCCTGCCTTGCATCATTTTGGAGGGGCGGGGGGACAACAACTTCTCAAACATGGCTCGCAGTGTGCTAGCGTGACCACGCTCATACGCCACTGCATGCGTCACTGCTTACGTCACGACAAAGCTGGTCTGCTACTGGTTGGTGTCACGGCTCCCTAAGATACTGGTCTGCTATTGGTCGGCGTCACAGAGTCAATAAGATGCTGGTCTGCTAATGGTCAGCGTCTCGGTTCGAAATGGCGGCATTTTAAAGCTTTATTCTCATGTGAGTCCTTAAAATACCGTATTTGTTGTGCATTTTAGTGCTTAATTCAAACTTTAATTGGTTAGCCATGGATCCCAAGATTGCTAGTGATGTTGAAAAGAGAAGTAAGAAGATGATTAGTATGGAAACAAAGCTGGAGATAATCAAGAAATACAAAGGCTAGGCTATGTCACATCACTCAAAGGTGTTCTTGCCAACTGATGAAGTGGTATCGGGCCGCACCCGAAATAATGATGTGTTTTAACTGATTTAGTTTATCCTATAACAGTAAATTTATATGTGATTTGTTTGGCTTGACCGTAGTTTTTTGGCGCCGTCTCTGGCTGCTGTTGATATTACATTTTGAAGTGATGGTACGGCTTCAATTGAGAGCAGTGAGTGCCCCCCCCAAACATTGCAAACATTTGCAATGAGAATTAGCTAAAGAAATGCAACAAATATTGCAGGCTTCTTGATCATTTAAAATGCTCAGTGAGTTCCGTCAAACAGCATGGGTTGTACATTATATGTTCCACATGCCATAGTTTGCCCACCCCTGCCTTTGAGTGACTTCTTTGTACATGATGAACGGCACATTAGGAGTGTTTCAAGAAAAAAAAGTGCCTTGCTTGAGAGCAAGTAAGGAAGCAGGTTAACCCTCTTTCACACAGCGATGCCACAAAAGAACATCCATTTGCCTTTCACACAGAACACAGCAAAGCCGGATGTTGGCGTAGTCGTGCTGCTTGTAGTTGTGCTTGCATTCAGAGTAGCACAGAATCCCATCAGTAAAACTAACGAACTTCTAGTACAAACATACGCATTTTGTGACCATGCTTTAAAGCTGTTTTTTTTTTTTAGCTTCAACTGGGTCCTAAGTCAAATTGACGGGAATTATGAATTTCCAAAATACAGACAGTAGGGGGGGAAAATAAAAGGGAAAAAAAGTTGGGTAAAGACTACCATAACATCTGAATTTTACTTGATTTTGGACATATATTCATTTGAGTTGTACAGGCTCAGGATATTTCACACTAATGAGGGAATATTCATTTTTTTTTTCTTGGTCGCATTTTTCAATAAACAAAATTATGACGTTTGAATTAGGAGTATGTAGACACCTGTTTATATCCACGATCTGTGAGTTTAGAAAAAAAAACGTCAGCTAAAAAAGTCAGATTTGAATGCGATATGAGTGACAATGTCTTCAGAAAATTAATAAGACTGATGCATGTTTTCTCTGTTGCTTTGGTTCAACGAAGCACACTTTTGAAACAAGTGGATTACTGCTTAGTAACCTCCGCCCAACACTTGCGGGAAACATTTGGTTGGTTAAACGGAAAGATGTCGCCCTCACGTGGTCAATGAAGGAACTGAACGACACGAGAGGAAGTGCGTTCCTTCTTCCATTCATTTTCATACTTTCCCATATCTTAGTTTCTGCCAATCACGTAGTAATGATTTTATGTAAACATGGCTAGCAGCAAAAGTACTATCACAGGTTCTGCTCTACTGTGAAAGTATTTCTTCTAGAATACTGTAGTGGCGTTTGAAGCTGAAGTTGAACAAGTTTATTTTCATGTACATTTTGTAGAATGTTAGGGTATGTTTTTTAACACAAACATACAGAAGGCTTGTGCATTTCGAAACTGTACACTACTGTATATGTGTATTGGTTAATATGTGAATATGTTGTAAATATTAATATTTTATCTTGCATTGTTGAGTCATTCTCAAAGTTAAATGTCTGAAAGGTCATTTAATTTTCAACACTGAATTAGTTTGTGTTGACATACTTCATTTTTAGAGGATCGTATGAAGCTAATCATCATGCTCCAACTGACAAATCTTTTGAGGGAAAACCACATGAAGCTAAGAGTTAAATTGGTTGCTATAGCAGTAGTCCTCAAACTGCGGAGATGTTCTTACCCCCAATGCAATTTGACAATCTAGCAACCAGGCGATCAAATGGAAGGATGGCTGACCCTTTGATGTGCAGTGGCCATATCAGTTCTTGTGAGTCACAATGTCCTGCGCTACGCACATTATTTGTGTGTGAAAGATTAAGTGTTCGTGTAAAGGTTTTACCACGCGACCGTGTGCCTTGATGAGCCCCCCCCAATTACCTTCAGTACAAGTGTGTGGGGAACAAATGTCGGAGAAGGGGTTATAGTAGACAAATGGACTTTTCCGTTCCAATATCAGTGAACGGTCTGATTTTACACACTGCTACTGATGTTAGGAAGTTGTTTTTGGTGGCGACATGCCAACCAAAAGCATATTTCCCCCGAATAACATTATCCGTATATAATGAGGTACTGAATAAATGCTCAATTCAATGAAAACAAGTGTCATTCTTTTAAAGTGAGTGAGCAGTAGAATATACCAAAATTAGTAATCCAATTCCCCAGACAAGCAAACCAAAAAAAAGTTAAAAGTACCATGGCTTATTTTTTTTATTGTTACAAAAAAGATACACCTGGAGCAAAAGCCTCCAGATTTGTGATCATGAATTTCATGAAGTTGAAATGCGTTGTTCCCCATTCCCAACTTAAGCAAACAGGACTCGACCCTAACATCCCACCCTTCCTCCTTCCAATATCTCATCCAATGCCAAAGACTTTTTTTGTCACCTTAGTGTTCACTCAAATCCCCACATACTCATTCATAATTTTTTTCATTTTTTTAGCGGTAAAAAAAAGAGCCTGCAAATGACTGGCACTGAATGATGATGCCATCATCATCTACTTGGATCCGGTGGACAGCAGGGCGATGAGTCCGGAGGAAGCGCCGATCGACAGGATGTAGTTACTGGAGAAAAAGCGTGTTAAGGTCAAAGCTACATTTTATATTTGTTTGACACAAAACACTTTCTATCAAAAGAAAGGATACACGGCTGGGTTGAAGTTCTTCAGCAGGAAGAAGGAGGCGACGATAACTAGCACCAGGAAGAGGGTGTTGTTGTAGAAGATGGAGAAGGTGGTGGCTTCATAGTCAGCAACCTCATTCTTCTTCCACAGGATTCTGAGCAAACAGAAAACACCATCTCAACAATTGTCATAAAGGGATGATTTAGTTTGCTGTATGTATTTTACTAGAAGTCCAAATTTGAAACGTGATCAGAAATCGGGCCAAATCACAACATTCAGCTGATCGGAGAGAGGCAGGTCAAAAAAATGCATATTTTATTATATAGTTTTCTAGAAAAGTACACAGACATAGAAAAAAAGATATCGTCAACCAACAAACAAAAAAAAAAGGTACCAAATGTAACATGGAAACAGCGGACATTAAAAAAGCCAGGCAGTAAACTACATTCTTTTTAGGCTACTTGATTTACTACCCATATAAAAAGGTTTTGTAGATTTTTAAACAAAGAAACTTTTAAAAGAAAATGTGTCCTTAACTCCTTCAGTGCCATTGACAAGAATTTTTGTCATGTAAAATAATTAGGTTAAGTGCCAGTGTCAATTCTTATCAACAGTTTTTTTTGATGATAGATGACACTCGGGGCAGTTATTTTGCCATCAAAAACACATTTTCACAGTTTTTGTTCATGTTTTATCAAAGGGAAAGACTGTTTCAGATGCTACAAAAAAACTGTGTCAAAGTCACTGTTGTAAAGAAAACATATCTACACACAAAAAAAGCAATTTTTCTCCTTTTGTGGAAACTAGCTTGGTATCACTCAATGACCTATTTTCAAAATGTGATTACTAAACAACAGAATCAGATAGAATCCTTCTTTAGTTTTTTGGCTAAAGAATGTCCAATTGTTCATGTGGCACCACCAATATTTACATAATCATACAATATTCTGTCAGCCTTGAAAGATGCTGCAAAATTCTTGAAATTGGCTGCTACTGTAGGGGTTGCTTTTTCACATTACGCTTGGCCATAAAAGATTTAAAAAAACAAATTATTAAATCGGATCAGGCCCCGATAACAGCAGATGCTCAAAAATCAGGTGACTCGGAGTCGGGTGCAAAAAGATGCGATGGTACATTCCTATATTTTACATGGAAAAAAAAGATGAAGTCTTTCCAGATAGAACATTTCACCTCTCATCTTTCTCCTTGCGAGACATCTTGCGATTGTCAGCCTCAGAGAGCTTCCTGGTCACCTCCTTGGAAACAGCATCCTCGCGTTTCTGAGCAACTCTGGAAAAACGTTAAAATAAATTTGGAACGAATCCGTAACAACGATTGTTTTTAAGAACTAATTTATTGATTTATTTTAAGGACTATAAGGAAATTGTGGCTCAATAGCTGTGGCTTGTGCATTGTGCCATAAAAATTTCAAAAAACAACCACTGTTGTTTTTTTACAGCGTTTATACAAGTTAAGAGTTTAATCTAAAACAGAAAAAAACAAATTGCAAAGTGCCTAAAAAAAAATAAAAAAAAAAATAAAAAAACTACACATAAAAATTCTTATTGTATTGCAACTACACCACATGACAAAACAAATCTTTTTCCCAGGGGTCATCCATGCCCCCTTGGTATCACCCCACATCCTCTAAGGGGGGACCACCCCACTATTTGAGAGGCCCTGACTTACCCTAACACAGTGTTTACAGGCCCCCCCTGGGTGGGCGCGAAGCAATTGTTTTTGCCACGTGACGTATAATTAGATAAACCTGTCTAAATGCTGATAAAAAAATAAAAACCTTAACAGTTGTTGAAAGTTTTTTTATATTGCTTTTTCCTTGTGTTTGTTAAAAAGTTTACAGTTCTAGGTATACATACAATTTTTATAGATGTAACCTTATTTATGGTTGGCGTGGCGAGGGGGCGGGGTCTCTTTCCTGGGGGAGGGGATATGCAAAATAAAATTGAGAAGCACTGCCATAATAGCACTACCACTCCTATTACTATTTAAGCACCATATTAACATGACATTAAACATGTGTAGACACCAGGTCAACTCAGCAGCTGAGTTAAAGAACATCTTTTGCATTTTAAAGTGCACAATAGTGTTTTATGCTCTAAAATCTGCAGAATATACAATCAATGAAGGCTCCAAAAACATAGTTCTAAACTGTGCTATTCAATTGAATGGGCAAACATAAAAAGTATTTCAGAATGCGATTATTTAATGCAAAAATCCAATTGAATAAAATATCTACTTTGAAAAACAGTGTCGTGTGTGCCCAACTCACTTGTGTTTGAGAACAAACTTGACGTTCTTATAGGCGAAGGCCACCAGGTAGGTACTGGCCAGCGTCATCACGGTGTACAGGAACGCTGACTGGACCAGGTCCATGTGCCAAATCCTCCAGAACAACCCTAGACACACAGGCAGAAAATCTAACACGTCCTCATACCGATTACGTCCCACGGGTTCCAATGAGCTACTTTTGGTTATCAAAGGGGAAAGCCTTCGTGCAGTAACAAATCGATGCTAAGATTAGTCGATCACCGCGCATTGTTTGCGACTTTTTTTTAATAAAATTTTAGCACGGGATGCGACGTTTTTTTTTCCATTAATTCCCAATGCTTGATAGCGGCACGGAGTTGCAGTTAGCAATTAGCAGCAGCTGAGAACTCACAGATGGGGATGGCTGAAACAATGAGAGCATTCGCGTAGAATAAAGCGGTGGACTTTGTCGAGAGGTTTCTGCTGAAGTCCTGGAGGAGAAGGTCTTCTTCTGACTGCTGTTTGTTGTTAACTTTAGGCGCCATAGTTGTACTGACTGGTCGTCTGCGGACACAAGAGGACTGACACGTCGCTAGGCGAGCTCAAGAGGGACGCGTCAGCATTAATCCGGAAGTACAACCGTTGATTTTTTTCTTCTTCGACTTTTTTGCACAGGAAGCACATACAGCGCTCATTCACAGTATTGTCCTCCGCAGGTAAAATATGATCATTGCAAGTGAACCGCTGGCCTCAAAGGAAAACGAAAACAGTCTTGGAAAGTATGTGATTACGGTATTTGAGTAAACGTACAAGTATCTTAACGTAAAAGCGACTTTGTAGAATAACACTTGAATAAAAGTCTCAAATGAACTGACAATTTATGGCCCCAATGATGAAAAGATCAGTGGTTAAACTCATTTTGAACGATTTGTTTATAATAACAACAATAATAATAACAAAAACAACAATAACAGCAACAACAAAACTAATAATAATAATAATAATCATAATACAATAATAATGATAAAAATACTCATTATTATTATTGCTATTATTATTATTATTATTATTATTATTATTATTATTATTATTATTATTATTATTATTATTATTATTATTATTATTATTATTATTATTATTATTATTACAACTACTACTCAATTTGTATTTATTTACAATCAGTGACAAGCCTATCTTGAATGGCGCCTTGTTTGCACAAAGCACCTATCCACCCTACAGCTTATTTTTATTTTGAACAAACTCACAAGGCAAACAATAAAATAGTACAACAATGTGTTAACATGACACAGCATATGCTTCATTTCTCTTCTCAGCAAGACATTGACTTCATCATGAGCCATGACTCATGGTTATTTTCCTGCAAAACCAAATTGTGTTACATCAGCATCTTTGGATGTGCACTGCATCCCGTTTAATTTTACTTGAACAGAATAAGTGCTTTTCAAGCAGAAAATAAACCCGAGGTCTGGCATGACAGTTCATTTCCGCAGCCAGTCAATTCATCCATTTCTTCTCTCTCTTGTTCCTTTCCAACTTTCTGTAAATTATACTTCCCTTTTAAAGTACAGTACTAATGAAGAACTGTTCTTGCTATACACATTCCACGATAGTTTTTTAGCAGCAACATGCAGCATAAAGTCAAATCATCAAATAGTGCTGTGTGACAAAAAGAAAAAGTATTTGCTTTTATATCACTTGAATTACCTCCACCAAGGGCAGGGAGGAGGCAATTTATGCATGACTATCCACGTGTTTTATTGGCCTGTTTGTTTGGGTGACTTCCTGGTTTGTCTGTATAAAAATATATTACAGACTAAAAGGAGTGAGCGATGAGGGTGGAAGAGTGGTTAGCACATCCCTCTCACAGTTGAGAGTGGCGAGTTGAAGTCCAGCCCGCTGTGTTGAGTTTGCATGTTCTAACCGTGCCCACACCTCACCCCCCCTCATACTCCAAAAAAATGGTTGGTGCATTCAGTTACACCTACCTGAATTATCTTTAGGTTGAACGGTCGTTCGTCCCTGTGTGCTTAGTGCCTGCAGACAGCTGGGATAGGCAACAACAAGCCAGTGACCCTAATTCGGCTAAGCGGCTATAAAAAATGGATGGATGATCAGTGTTGGATCGACTGACTGTAAATAAAAAATGTTACGTCACCAAACCAAAATAATTTTTGCATTCCTGCAATAGATAAAGATGAATCGTGATTGATATGTAGCTCAAAGTAATAATTGCATAGCGTTACTCTTTAACAAAAAATACTCGTCAATTTTATGCTGCGTTAACCCTTGTGCAGTACAGTATTTTGACCATTTTTGGGTCATTTTATTCCATATCATTCTTGCAGTATTTATGCCAAGTGATGGCACATTCCTGGTGGTGTGATAACTAAGTGGTTGTGCCATGTTTAACTCAGTCATTTTGTCAACATCTGGGTGAAACATCAGCTCACTTTGTCTTCTTTTAATGCTTTCCCTTTGATATGAAATGTCTTTTATGTAAAGATCAAATGAGTTGACAAAATACCGCGGATTGAATATGACAAGAATATTCCTATTATTCCTATTATTTATTATTATTATTATCATGATTATTATTTTTATTATTAGTAGGAGTAGAAGTAGTAGTAGTAGTTATGGCTAGCCATTAGAAATGATAAGGAACATTTTTTTTTTTTTTTTTTTACAAATCCAAACATAAGATGTTGACAAACATCCCGTTTCTCTGTATTGACACCACTACTGCCTGCCAAGGCTAATGTCACACCACCGTGTTGACACAGAAACACGAAAACACGTACAGTACAGAACGCGCGCACACACACACTCACGCATGCATAGTGTAGTGGCATGCAGATGTAAAATAGGACTCTCACAGCTTAGCTTTAGGCAAGTGTCACAAAGTCATTGGAAAGGAAGACAAGGCCTCTACTTTAGGTGATCTGTCATGCACACACTGCAGGCTACAGTCAGAGTATTGCCAGGCACACCATCCTGAGGGTGTCTAGTGTTTGTGTGCGTGTGTGTGTGCATGCGTGCGTTGGTCAGTGTGCCTCTGGGATCACCAAAGCCAAAGTAATCAACATGAGGGAGAGTGAGTGAACCTGGCATTGTGTTGGCAGGCCATTTGGGATCGCTTCCTGCTCCTCCTCGTTTCCTCCCTTCTTGCACCCCTGAAGTGCACATTTAATCCTTAAGCTCTACCCCCATTTAAAGACAGGGACATCACGCAAACCTGCCTGGGTGCATCACACTCGCTTACACGCACACGCACTGCCTGCTGCTCGCTGCAGAGTTAAGAAAGAGAGCAGCGCAGCGGGGGGCTAAGCTATGATGTGGGGGCAGTAGCGGGTCAAATAGCACCCCGCTTATTTTCATTTACTCTCCAGCAGTAAACATGGCCGTGATAAACATGTAGATGACGACACATGAACGCGTGCAGCTGCGTGATCGCCTTGTTACTGAATGTTTGTGAATCATTTTTGCCCTCGACACTTTTGAATTGATCTATTATTGGAGAAGGCTTACTTACTGCAAAATATAATGGTTTTCATTTTTATCTGCACGCAAATTAATGTAATTATACACAATGAAATGGGCATGTCCCACTAAGAGCTCTCGCTGTAATTCTGTATATAATGCTTCCCTTAGAACAGGGGTGTCAAACTGAATTTTATTGTGGGCCACATTGTAATTATAGTTTCTGTCAGAGGGCTGGAATGACTGTGAATCAAATACATTTTAATTGTGTTTGTCACACTCTTAGCTAGTTTTGAAACCAGAGGCTGGTAAAAACAGTTCAAAAGAGAGATTGGGAAGGAAAAAAAACATGCTTGTTGTTTCCCTACCTACCTTCCCCTGCCTATAAAACATTAAAAAAACATGGCTGATAACCTCAATAAGAGATTGCTGACCTACAGAGAAGTTTGCTATTCCATTCCGTTGTTTCATTTAAGCGAAATGTGATGAACCGGCCAGCAGACCCTTTTGCCAAAGCATGTATGGCAGTAGTTTTAAAAATCAAATAGAATGATTAATGTCCTTGCTGAGTGGAAATATTGTTAATCTTCAATTGCTTCTGAATCTTCTCAGCTGCACGAGTTTCCTTCACTCTTCTTCTGTTTGCTAGTCTTATGCCCAGGTCGTGGCAAATGAGTGATGCCCCCCTAGCCCCCCACACACACAATTTTTCTCGGTGAAAGGATCTTAAGTTAACATGTCAGAACAATGCAATGGGGCTGTGCCCGCTATGACAATGACACCTTGACAGTGACCCCTTCGGTATCATTGGTTGTTTTTCCTCTGGCACAGTGGTTATTACAAATGAAATTAGAAGAACAAGATGGCGCTTATTGTAACAGCTGCAAAACAAAAAAACAAAACGGTCATGTAATTTTTTTCCTTTGAAGGTCTCTGGATTTAATTGAATCTGGCACATGACCACTGACCACAATGTCATAAATGACAGCAGTTCTATTTCTTTCCTCCTCTGAAATTTGGTCAAATTCCAAGTTATGCGGCCCCTGGGGCATTCCACCAAAAAGTAATCTGTGGTCTCCCTCTTAGCAATAAGTAGTACATATGCATGTGCCTCTTATCATGGTTTAAGTATCATAACAGAAGTGTATGAAGTGGATTGTAACACATTCCATCCGAAACAGAAGCAATGAACTAAATAGTGACGCGCTATGCTCTTTTCAAACGATTTGACTGGTTTTCGAACAAATGATTTTGCACATTTGGTTTGAAGAACAAGAGAGCAAACAAGTGGTCACATGCGCCCTTTGATGGTTTCAAGCGAAATAGCATTTTATTAATGTTTTATCACTGACGTGTGGCATGTGCTGCAAAGTGAAAGGGTTCACAGAAAGAGCTTGGGGGCATATCTTTTGTTTTTCTTCATTTCCTCCAAAGGAATGGGAGCATTCCACAGCACACAGCTTTTTTTTTTCTTTAATAAAGCTGAACAGGCGCTAATGGAGCCCATGACTGTCACTTTCTTCACAAAATGAAACCATGCCCACATCAGAGTGAGCAGCATTTTGTTAATTTTCAGAGCTTTGTACACTTTTATATA
Organism: Hippichthys cyanospilos; assembly: GCF_059441005.1. Lineage (NCBI taxonomy): Eukaryota > Metazoa > Chordata > Actinopteri > Syngnathiformes > Syngnathidae > Hippichthys > Hippichthys cyanospilos. The sequence goes on along the minus strand of NC_142379.1, from coordinate 19,529,613 downwards.
AGCAAGCAGAACACAGATGTGAAATATTCCTCCTGAGTAACTTCTAGGTTTTTCACAAAATGCAGATTTCTTTAATAAATTCCATTCGTGTATAGTTGGCCTTTTTTTTTATTTTAATTTGAACATATCATGAATTCTGCCAAATAGGATTCTACTTTCTTGGTGTTATGCATGTGATTAATGAAGTCTGTTGTCTCAATGGATAATGCCAAAACAAACAAACAAATAAACAAATAAATAAATAAAAATTCCAAACTGCATAATCCTAGGGATGTTTGGATTTAAATGTTTCACTCTATTGAAAATCCAGTGCAAGTAAATAAATGCACCCGTAGGCCAGTACTTAGCATGTCTGCCTCACTTTTATAATCTTTATAATTTCAACTGCAGCTCTTCAGTGTAATTTTTAAAAACTTAATGAAATGTTCACAAACAGTATAGCTTCCCTTTATTTTTGTTTTTTTTCCTTGAACAACCTCTTAAAATTCAGCCAAAAGTATTTCATGGGGGGGGGTTGATTTTCAAATAAACGCATAAATAAAAATCTGAAAGCTCTTATAGTGCATAAGCCCGGAAACCCCACCCCACCCACCAAAAAACATGGCTGTATGTGTGTTCTGGGTATGTGTGTGTGTGCAAAACATACAGTATGTGCATCAAGTATAACTAAAGCCTTAATGCAGAGATCTTCGTAATGCCTGGTCCTCAAGAGCTGATGATCTGGATGTTTTATATGTCTCCCTGCTGTGAGACATCAGATTCAATTGATCATGATCATGATCCATCTTTTGCAGATCTCGTTGATTAGCTCATCTTTTGAATAAGATCTGTTGCAAAACGAAGACATACAAAACACCCAGGAGGCTGGGTGTTGAGGACCAGGAGTAAAGAGTTGTTCATTTCCAAGCAAATGTCTTAAATTTACCACAAAATCAAGTTAGTGTTCTAAATGAACAGGGTGGCCATTAGATGGTTAATTGAAGACACTAAATTGCCCTTATTTGTGAGTAATCACTCTTTTATAGTGCTTGTACTCTATTTGTAACAGATTGCGTCATCTCCCGTGAACAAGGACATGGAGTGCTAACACAATAAATTGAATGGATTTAAAAAAGGAGATAAGAAAAGTATATTCCCCTGTGGTGTAAAATGAAAAGCGAAATGTGGCAAATGCCTCGAGATCCTTAAATAATGGCACATGGCCGCAAATGGCCAACCTATCCATTCATGATTTTAGTAATATCACCCACACATTTATGGCACTCAAATTTAGCTTAAATGGTCGCACGTTGCAAATTCACATTTGTAGTGTTCCTTGATGAATGGTCTCTGTTGGCTCAAAGGGAAGAGTACGTGATCTGCCGGAGTTGAGGCTGTTTGGTGGGTTTTTTTTTTTTTAGTGAGATGAAGGGGAGAAAAGGGAATGAAATAGTTGTCCTTTAAAAGACATGTGTTTACACTTTGTGCCCACTTTAGCCATAAAACGTTTCCTCACCCCCTAGCTGTGTGCGTGCGTACCAGCACACTGCCTACACATGTGTTTGTACACGTGTGACCAAAGAAAACAAATGTAAACTTATGTTTGAAGACCCACCCTTTCTCTCTCTCTCTCTCTCTCTCTCTCTCTCTCTCTCTCTCTCTCTCTCTCTCTCTCTCTCTCTCTCCCTCTCCCTCTCACACACACACACACATGCACGCACACCCATAACATTGTTAATCAATCTTAAAACATTTCTGGAAGCAGTTCTTGCAGACCTATTGTGCACTGGACTGGAGGCAATTTAACAAAGCAAAAGCCGTATCTGTTTTTTCCTCCTCCAGCAGCGGGTTTGTGTTTCAGAGGTGTGACTCATATTGTACGTGTGGAGGTGTAGAGATTATTTATTGGGTCAGCAAGACCCGGGCGGTGAGATACATAACTATCCGGACTGCGATGACACGAGCTCAGCTTCCCGCAAAGTTATGGTGACCCTCCAGGCTGAGCTCAGTCCCAAAACAAACGCTCACGTGGTTCCATTCCTTCGTTCCGATAAACCTCAGATTTCACTGTGTTCATACAACAAGGAGATAAGAACGGGCTGCTCTGTTTTTGTTTGTGTGAACGCACACCAGTTAATTTGCACAGTCATTTGCTCTTCAGTTAAATATGTGACAAAATGTAGCCTTTGACAATTAATCGACTTGTATTGGGTTACAGTTGCACTACTGTTTAAATGGCCCGAAGTCAGCTGGGCCTCCAGCTCACTTGTGAACCCAATAAGGATAAGCAGTGGAGAACATGGATGGCTGGATGGAATCTGGATACTTTTCAATGCAGGTGCTGTGGGAATCAAGATTATAGTCAATGAAAAGGAACTTAATTACTTGTTTTTATTTCTTTTTTTGTAATTCAGTACAGTGCATTTGTTCTATACAATTGTGGTCTATTAATCTTTAAAATTCTGGTCTTTTTTTTTTTTTTTTTTAGGAACAATTGTGATTTACCTTGCGCAGTACATTTGAGTTGCTTTATTTAAGTATTTTTTTCCCCAATGCTATTTACAATGGTTTACAATAACTTTATGTATACTTTTTAAACATGAAACCTCTACCTCTTTTTTGATGTACATGTGGGCCTACTCCACTACTATATTGGTCATTATTATGGTACTTGAAAAGGCAAATATTTTTTTGAGGTGATAATTAAAAAAAAAAAAAACAACTTTGTGAATTTTTAAATCTAGTTTAGTTATAGGCAATAAAGCTGTATTGAGACTTCCAGTGTAAATTCAGCCTTAAAGTGGTGACCATGATTTGAGGAAACACTTCCGCTTTTATTTGGATCACTCATTTTTAAAAGGGTCTGGCTTACTCAACGTGGTCCACACTTTCACAAAGTTACTTGTAAACTGGTTTTGTAACAAACAATTAAAAAAATACTTCTACTGTAGTCCCTACTCTATCATGCAAAGAGATGGGCATAGAATGCATTGTGTGTATGTAGACAATGTGTAGCGACATGAGGGCTAACCTGCTGCCAACTCCTTTTGCATCAGAAGCAAAGAGCCAGCAAAAGATGTTGACATTTTGGCAGTAGAACATTTGGCATCTGAAAGGTCACCGCAGTGGATTTGGGAGAATTGTGTATGTGTATGCGTGTGTTTGTGGCCACTTTCCTGCCAAAAGCATTTAAAATGTGTGTCTTTCTTATCAATTGTGTGAAAAGAGCAGCAGAGGGCTATAAACAAAGACACAGGAAGTGCTGGCTGCAGCACAAACAACGTAGTAGGAGTCCATGCCAACCGCACACACACACATGCGCACGCATGTGCAAATTACTAGTCGTACATGCTTGTTTTCTTAGTCGCACTTGCATTTTGTTAGTGTTTTTCATAAAACTATCAGACATTAAGTTGTTAATCCCTGGGTGTCCAAAGACTTTTCACTTATTTTTACTTACTTTTCACCTTATTATCACCCAACTTGAGCTGACTTTGAAAGGGTCATAACATCTTCAAATACAAATACATTTTTAACGTTCAACCCCTCAAATGTTCAGTGGCATCAGCCCAATCCATGCATGTGCATATATATGTGTGTGTGTGTGTGTATATATATATATATATATATATATATATATATATATATATATATATATATATATATATATATATATATATATATATATATATATATATATACACACACACACACACAGTGGGCCCCCGTGTTACGAACTTAATCCGTTCAGCGGCTACGCTCGTAACTCGAACTGCTCGTATGACGGGCAATCCAAACTTATGTTAATTCGTGAATGCGTGCAACGCGTGCAAAAACCTTAGGTAAAAACATCACGACTATATACACATATTAAAAATGAGTAAGATAATCTACTGTACAGTTAAATTAAATAACATAAATATACAAAGGAAAAATGACATTTACCTTTGGGGCAACGTGACTTGAGCTGGGTGAAGGCGGAGGGGAGCAGAGACCAACCCGCAGAATTTATTGATTTATTTTCTTAAACGGAAACTTTTCTCAAAACTAGAACATATCACTGGCAATTTCCTTCTCTTTAATCCATAATAGAAGAAGCCTCTCAATTTTGTTGTCGATCGAGGTCCGTCCCCCGGCAAGGAAAGTCTTGCCCTTAGAAGATTGCCGAGCGGTTACGGCCATACTCACGAGCCATGCGTGCGCCTCCTTTGTATTTTTTTTTTTTAATTATCTCCTGCTTGGTTTCTATTGTCATCATCCTCTTACTTCTTCCTTTACCGCCACTAGCAATTTTAGAAGCCATGTCTAACAGATAAAGTTTGCAAAGTCTTAACAACATTCCTTCCTTCCGTTTTTGACTCATTTTCTCTCCTTCCTTCCGTCCCGACCAGCTGTGCCATCAATCTAGATAAAGGAGTTCGGCCAATAGCATATCGGCATTTCTGTGATTGACATGACGCCGGCCAATAGCATCTCCGTGAGTGAGACCATGACTGACACCGTGACTGAGACAGTGACTGTGACATTGTAAGAACAATATTGTTCTTCGTTGCCGTGATAAGCTTTAACTACTGATTTTGATGACATGGCAAGGTGAAAATATATGAACAAATACATTGGCCGGCATGTCAGATTGCTTGTAAGGCGAATGGTCTGTACGTTAGTGGGGGACAAAAAACTCTGCGGACCACGCTCGTAAGTCGAAATGTTCGTAAAAGAGGGTGTTCGTAAACCGGGGGCCGACTGTATATATGTATATATATGTATATATAGATGCAGATTTTGCAGACGGGAATACGCAGATATATTATGCTTTGCAAGAAATACGATGCTTCCCTGGAGCTAATGAAATTTTTTCCTGCAACATTTGTTTCTTGGATCAAAGTAGTTTGTCAACTACAAGTCCAACAATGCATAGCAAAAACTTTGCATTATGGGAGTCAGGCTAAGCCATCCAAAGAAGTCATTAAAAGGCTTGCAAATGTCATAAATTGTCAGTGAGTTCCCCCTGGTGGTTTTGGGGTCCCAACGAAAAAAAAAAAAATCTATTCTACAAAGAACTCCAAAGATTAATTAAAAAATCAGGAGAAATGCATGATAAAACAGGTTTTCAATATGTCCAAAATTGACATTATTTCAGATTTTGAATGGCAGTAAAGAAGCACACATCAATCACACATCAAAAACATCTAAAAGCCCGAATTCGGTCAAAACTTCCCCTAGGGCTTAAATGTGTTTCGACCCCAATATAGAATTCAAGACTTCATGTATAAGGTAGCACAGTCAGTTATGGCTTGAAAGTGTCTATAATATTGACATTTTCAAACCATAACTGTTATAGATTTATACTGCCCAGTTTTTTATTGGACACCATTCGAGGAAGATTGTCAGTGTATGATTTTCAAAGCTTTGCGACGTAAAGCATATGCTTTGAACAGTAACTTTCAAGAAAAAAGTGTTTCTTGGAGCAGAGCGGGATGCAAACCGTGAGGCTGCTACAGGTTTGGGCTAACGGCCCTTGCACGTCAACCTTGAGTGGAGCATGTCGTTGCCCAAGCAGGATAACGAGAAGCTGCAATCAGCATTCACATTTATTTTAAAAGAATCTGTTGTGAAACTCTTCACTCTTTCTTCAGGTAAACTAAGCTGCACATCCTGATTCTCTCTCTCTTGCTTGATCAGTCAAAGAAAGTTCTGTCACAGCACTGCAACAAATAACTTACGGATATAAAGACAAGAAAATATGAAGAAATTACAAATGCAAGATTTAATTGGTTTTGCAATAGTTTTTACCTTGCCTCAAAATCTTGGTGCATCCTATACGTGGTAATATAGAAAATACTAGAATTTGACCCTAAAATTGAGAGCATCCTATTTACAGGTGTGTCCTATATTTGGGGATTTGCAGCATTAAACAGTCATGAAAACAACTGTAATGTGATAGTGGCTGATTGTGAGAAAAGAGCATACCTTCCCAAAACAAATGCCCAAGTTTGCTGATCTGTTGATCTAATTTGGTTTTTGTGGTATGAATGGAACGATACTCAACAATGACTTTCAGAATTGAATGAGATTATGTTTGAGAGGAGTGTTTGGAAAAAAAAAAACATGTTTTCAAACATAATTATGCTTTGTTCTTTCAGTTGTCAGAGGAACATTCATTTAACAATATTGTGGTGGTGTGGTATGAAGCTACATGAGAAGGGTAACACAATTGGAGGAATTCACATGATGAAGTAGTGATTTTCACACCGCTGCGAACTCCAAACAAAATAAAGATCATAATGCTAAATGATTACCTCTCTGAAGGAGACAAAGTTGTGTTATCTGACATCATTATACTTCACAACAGTGTGCACTATTTCAGTGGCTATATATCTTTCCCTTGCTGCCCCATGCCATCCCAGCATCACTGAGAAAAACCAAACAGTTGCTTTCAACAAGTGTTGCGCAATGACCTGATTAGTGGACTTTATGGAAATGATTTGCTCTGGCTGTGAATACACCAAACAGGGATGTCATGAGAGTTTTTGTGAGAATGTTCTGAATGTGATCATTTCAAACCTAATGTATGTCAGCTGTCTCTGTGACTTTTATGGGATCCAAAAGCATTTTGGCGAGATAGTTTGGCAGTTGGTCGACTGCCTTGGAAGCAGCTGTGCGATTGTTCTGGACAAAAATGCATTCAGTGACTGTCATAGCAATCACTTAGAGTGGGTGCATTCTGATGAATGTTATGACAAGTTAAACTTGAATACAAACTTGCACACATTTGGTATAGTGCCAAAGGAAAGGCATCCACTTTTCTGGGTTCTCTACATGTCAATATTCAAAATCGCGCTATTGAATTCATTATTTGAGTCTCTATGCATTTTTCCAGTGTGCCGTTACTTGTGGAATTTTCATTTGCAATCTCACTGTACTACAAATTCCCAGCTTTTCAGGATTGTTTTTTTTTAGCTAAATGCTGCGGAGACCGTGACCTTTTTGCCATTCCATTCTCTATATACAGAAAAGGCCTTTCCAAAGGGCTAAGGGTAAGACTAAGGGTAAGAGAAGAAAGTTAATCACATGTGTTTGTTTGCAGCTGTGCCGTTGGCTATAATTTCTGGTGAATCTACCAACATGCCTGTGATGTGTTGAATGAGCTCTGATGTGTGGAGCATACCATATGGGAAGCCTCTTAGTTGGTCCTCTGATGGTGCAGTTGCAAAACACATGTCCGATAACAACTCTTCTTGAGTTATTCCTTAAAAGCAGTCTGCATTTCTCTGTGCTATGTAAAGTACTTCAATGTGGATATTTTACCAAGTCAAGCGAGCAGAACATCAGATGCTCGACAGCAACAAAAAATAGACTTTACTACCTTGGCCTCTTTTACATGTGCTCAAGCACCAAAACATTTATGCAGAATTTACCATGAGGAGTGGCATGTTTGTTTGTGCGGATCTACACATGCTCTGACATGTCACCGGTCACTGATGTAGAGACAAACAACAATTCACACAGTAAGACTTGAAAGATAGAGTATTTAATGATTGGATTTAGTCTGTGTAGCTATGCTTTTGTACATTTTCAGTTACAGTATGTATACTATCAAGGACTATTGTGATTTTTTTTAATTTTAATATTCTATTTAAACTTGATTTATATAGTTTTGGGGTGATTCTAAAGTGTTTTGTTTGACATTTTATAATTAAATACTTGTTTTAAAGCACACCTGTCTTTGCCTCACCTCTTTCCTGCACACACACATTACATTCACTTTGAAACCTAATCATAATAATTCTTATTGAACTTACTTGAAATTACTGAACTTATTTTCCCAGACTTCTGATTTCAAAGCTTTGCCATAATTTTTTTTTTGTATATTTGATGAGATGATAAAAATGTTTGTCAGAACTGTACATATAGCTTTGACAAAAATTGAGACCATTTTGTATCAATTTCTTAATTTTGCCATTTAAATGTACATATATGAGAGAAATTAACATTTATTTTATTCTGTAAACATTGTACTGACAACTAAATTCCAAAGACAAGAGCTATAAAAAGGAATGACAAAAAAGGTGGCAGTGGATTGCAGATCAGATAAAATGGGCCATTTGAAGGGAAACTATTGGCATAATGTTACTCATGACAAGCCTGTGTTTGACACCCCCGCAAGGAAATACATTCTATACCTCATTTGAGTTAATTGAGCACCAAAGTGATACCAAATGCGAAGGGCCTCTCTATGGTGTATCCTTTGGGGATGCATGGCTAGTGATGACAAAAATAAAAAAAAAAGCTTACCCAGATGATTGATTTCTTTGGCTTTCAATGTTGCAGTATTATAACTCAAGTCACCGCTTTGCTGCACTGGCCTGTTTTCTTGCTGACCTCAGTCTACTCTTGAATACAATTTCTCTCCTAAATGCAGCCAAGAGCCACATGCTGAGAAGTAAACAGAACACTTTGCTTTCAAGTGGGAAAATGGACAGCACCAAAGTGAGCAAACCAAGTGGAGTGCAGCTGAAAAGTTACATTATTTGACTTGAATTTTATTCGCCAAAGAAGTCCAGCGCATCCGGTAGAGTTTAGCATATCAAACACGATCTTAGAGCAGGTGTGTGCACAGATGAATGAGGTGTCACACTATCGTAGTAAATATCACAAAGCTCTTCGTGCACATGCTCATCAACCTTGAATTAGACCTTGAATTGACTTAATCTGCTGGTGTGCATGCTTGCCACTGTGAACTACTCGATGTGTTCAAAGTGCATGTGCGAATCAGGTGTTCATGTCCATTTCCACCGCGAGAGGTTGGCTTGTTTGCATGAGCGAGTGTGACTATGTGGACGTGTGCGTTAAGTGACTGAAGCAGAGGTTATTCTCTCATGGGAGGAATTGTGCGCATGTTTGCACGCGAGCACGCAGGGAATAAACGTGTGTAAATGTGAGTGAATGGACTGCTAAATGAGGAAACGAGACGTTTGGCCAAATGCGCAAATGTTTGTGTGCTTTTACATGAGTGAATGGTTGTTGTAATGAAATGTGAAGGCCCTTCAAGTCACCTCTGCCAACCCCCTACTACTGCACCATTGAATGCTGTCTGCTTGTCTCTTATCTCTCACACACACACACACACGCACACACACACTCACACAAACACACATGCACGCAGGCCTTGTGTTAACATGGAAGTGTTAGCGTGGAAAGAGGTGGGTCGCGGCCCCTCTCTGTCTATCCCGCCAGGCGATGCTCTCCCTGGGCATGTTGCTCGTACAGCTGGCAGTCCCGCAGCCTCCAGACACGCGCACACACATGCATGCAGACAGAAGCACGCTAGGCAGTAGGTCATGAAGCTGCTGGCATGAGGAGTAGACGGGTCTGACACCAGAAAGGCAGACAGCCTTTCCAACATGCACGGGAGAACATTACCACCATAAGCATGGCCTCTTCCATTGTCATTACAAGTGTAAACACTAATTCTGCAGTATACCGAGAAGCAAATTCCTGTGAAGACAGAACATACCATTTTATTTATTTTCGAAAAGCACAATTCCATTATTTGTTCAGACAGCACTGTTTTTTTTTTTTATCTTAATCTCCTGAATAGACTCAATAGTATATTTCTTAGCTGGGACATGAACAAACTTTGAAGTTTATGTGGGACAAACATGAACAGAACTATCATTCCTGTAAGGCAGTACTTCTCAAATAGTGGGAAGGGCCCCCCTGAGGGGGGTGAGGTGACGCCAGGGTGGTGCAGATGACCCCAGGGGTTTTGTTTTTGTCATGTGAAGTTTAATTGCAATACTACAAGAATTTCTAGCTTCAGGCACTTTGATGCACTTGGTTATTTTTTTCTGTTTTAGACTAAACTGTAACCCATATAAACACTTTAAAAAGTAATGAAAAATTGCTAAAAGTTGATTTACTGCATGTTGCTTTTTTCTCTTGTTAATGTTAAAAAGAATACAGGTTTCGGAGAAGTAGGATATACTTATCCATTTTTTATAGATAGTAATTTTCTTATAGTCAGTGCGTCAAGTGGGTGGTGGTGGGGGAGTGCGAAACGTTTGCTCTTTCCTTGTGGGGCTTGGCAAAATATAATTGAGAAGCACTGCTGTAAGGCAACAATGTCACAGTCCACCACAGTCCAGTCACCTCATCCTCTGCCTCACCACACCTGCTCAACCTTCCTGCCAGTCGTCCCTAAACACCAACAGATGCTACTAATCACCTGCTCAGTATAAAGCCTGGGCTCTCCCCTCCAGAACTCACCACCAGATTGCCGAACTTTCCAGCACTCCATTCTCTCTCCTCTGTCCATGTCTTGATCCTGCCTGTCCCCGACTATCCAATAGCCCACCGACTTCATCAGCGCAAACAGGTCTCTACCCTATCTGCCCCCCACCACCTGACTGCCTGCCGCACTCCAGCTTCACCAGGCCCGGACGTCCCTCCACAGCGGTTCGCTCACGTCAGCTCTCAAGCCTGCAAGTACCCACTCGTAAATAAAGACTGTCATTGAACTCACCTGTCTGCGCGTGCTCTTGGGTCCACCATCTTGCAGCCCTGACAAACAATATAGTTTGCAGGGGTATAAAAAAACTGTGGTACTGTGATATTAAATTTGCCACGATTCTTTGTCTTCACATTACAATAGTAAAGGGGCTGTATTACGGTGATTCAAATCTTTGGAGCTTTTAGCCATGTTACAATGCTAATTACTCACTCCAAACAGTCCCAAAGTGTTCTTTCACACCTTGACCAATCTCTGGGAATCACTGCTCTTCGCTGCACTCTCATAACCAGCCCCACCCTATCAGATAAAATGACTGCATCTTTCTGGATTATGTCACAATATGTGGAAAACCCTCGTACAGCCTCTACACTGCCCCCGTGCTGCTCGCGCAGACAAAACACATGCCAACGTTATCCGAGCATTAGCTATTGCTTTTGTTTTTGCACAGAAATGGGAAGAATACATTGTGTGTTGCATTTGGCCAGGCAAACACTTTCCGATTCATTAGTTATAACGTTTTATTGGAGAAAATGTCCAAGTGGTGAAAACGTGGGTTTGACTGCAAACATTTTGTGAATTTGTGCAATTCCCACAATTGCACCTGATGGAGAGCCCATAGCTATATGTACACTGCAGTATTAGTGTTAACGCACTAATGTTGGCTTAATTGTATAGAAATTAAACACGTGGATTTGAATGAATGGTACATTTAATAGTACATGCCTTAAAAAGACTGCAACCTGTTGGGGCTTTTTTGTGCTGCTACTTAATTCTTGTGTTTGTTGTAAAATCACAGTTGTGCATACCAAAAGTTTATGTTATCCTTTTAATTAATTTTTTTGTGGGCGTTCCCCTTCTGTCGGCCCGCATAACCGTAGACAAATCGATAGGGTAACTATTTGTGAGCTTTGCATAAATCCTGTTCATGTTGTCCAGGTATTATTAAGGACAGTTAGTCATTAGTTCAAAATGAGTGGATATCAAATTTTGGGGTCATTGCTCCAAGCCACTGAGATGAGTTCCAGGGCTTGAACGTCTGCACACGGCAACCGAGAAGAACATACCGTCTATATTTTTCTGCTCAGTTGATTCACTTGATGCATGATGATGTGTTTTTCCTGTCGCTACTCTTCACCTGTTGGGAATCACCCAAACATTCCTGTACGGATCACACCTGGGCTGCAGGGCATAAATCAGTAACGTATAATCTCACTCATGAATACTTGAAAATGAAGACTGCAGCACAAATGTAAACTTAATGTCAGCACATTTTGCATGCAATTTTCTTATTTCGACCGGGTTTCTTGGGCTGCAATAAAATGAAAAATGTCCTTTCCAAAATCTTTTGTTGGTTGCTGTAGAATTAATTTACACAGTAACATGTTTTCGGCTAGAGACACAGAAATGTGTAGTAAGATACATTTGTCATTGGCCAGCTGTTAAAACATCTTTTGAAAATTCCGTTACACTTCTATTGAAAATGTATAAATGTGAAAAAATATGTTTTTGACAAGCTGTAGACTAGCTGGAACCCGAACCTTGTACTGTAGAGCTAGACACATGTGGCTGCCTTAGAGTCCCCGGTCCCCAGAGCGTTTTCAAAAACTGAAGCTGGGGAAATACAGTTTTTGATTTAATATGGGTTACAAACATGCCACAAACATTAATAATTTTCCAATGTTGTAAAAATGAGAATGAATATTAAATTTCAACAAATCTCTCAACAAAGATTTGTGTCATAGCCTGCAACGCACATTTCATTTGGTGGCTGGTGCAAACAATAACTTTCTGATGTCGGATATTTAATGAGCCATAAATCCCACAGGAAAAAAAAAACACTGATAGAACAGATGATTCAACAGTTCTTGAACCGGATCAATTGTGTTCATTGCCAGAGCAGAAGGATTGCATGCATGTTTGCTTTTTAATGAATTGTCAAATAACAAAAACATCTCACATGCCCAATGTTGAGAAGCTGTTCAGTGCTGTCCGAAAACTGAACACATTAAATGCATAGGAACAAAATTATGTCATAGGTATATGTTTATTTCCAAATTGGCTGGGGTTTCTGATTTATGTCAGTCTATATTTGGAATGATACATTGAGATGTTTTTTGTGTTTTGTTGCTCAGGTCCGAAGATGGTGTTCCCTTTGTTGTTTTTGTTTTTTTTCTAATCCTCAAAATAAAAGTGACAACAAAAATCTGATTCCTTTATTCCACAATTCCATCAATGCACTGAAACATATCACATTAGCATTGTAGTGGGAGTAAAACTTAAAGCACCGCCATACAACAGAATTGTCACATTGTCACTTCTCTCGAGGATACATGCGCCACAGGGATAATAACATTAATCATGAAGCCTCGTAATTGTCGCCCTCAGTCTTTTGAATAGTAGGCTAATATAACTAATATAGACACTTATGAAATATGTTGCCTTCATTCATATATAAAGCTTTCAATTTGTTGCTGCTCCAAAGAGATCCTTTTTGTGGTGTCGTTGTTCAATATTGCTCTTTCAACATCATGGGTTGCCGGAACAACAAATATACAGTACAAACATATCAAGTGATAGCATGTTGTGACTGCAAAAGGCTGTTTGACTCCCTAAAAAAAAAAACACATTTATGCTCATAAATCACAACAATCTCCGCTTTTTGTATGTGTATATCTGATGTATATTCTATCTGTTCGGGGTTCAAAAAAGAAAAATGTGGATTTCACGGCCATGCCTCAATCCTGTACCACATCAAGCTAGACAGTGGAAGAAAATGGCTCCAGCACACATAAAGCATCCAAGGGGGTCAGTCGGCCTGTAGTGAATCATAGAGTTTTTTGACTAAGGCTTTCGACAAAGTCAGTAGCAGGCAACACATTTTCCACATTACCGCCTCCTCCCTTCCTTTCGCTGCATTTACTCCCACTCCTGTCTCTATTTTAGTGTCCTCCTCTCACATTTACTGCACTCTTAAGAGAGATAACTTCCTTTCTGCTGTCGATTATCTCAGATCCTTTATGATGGTTAATTCTGTCTCATTTGATTTCGTGCATGAAACATGAATGCGTCTAAATAACAGAAGGTCATTTAACACGTACAGACTTTCCCGGGTTTGTTTAAAAAGACATTGTTTTGAGAATGATGCAGATACAAATCGTAAGAGTCAACTATCTCTGCTCAAAAGATGTGGTTTTCTGTGAGGACATTATGGAAGTAACATCTGTTGAACTCGTGACAGGAAACTTCACATTTGTTACAGTCCTTATTGAATTGTATTGAATAACAGTTGTTCTATTCCAGGATACGGTCCAGTGTTGACTGCAAAGCCTCCTGTTGCTATGCAGGACAGCACGTTCGATTATTGCTTCCTCCCCTCAGTCTCAGCGAGGCCACAGTGTACACACACACACAAGCATTGTCCTCCACATTGTTTGGTGTGTGTCCGTGCTTGCATGACAACCAGTGTTAGATATTAACTTAGAGCGATGGAGCAAAAGGTGAACGGTCACACGTGTTTGCACATGTTTTTGTTTTGCTCATCATGGATGACCGCTGGTGTATCTGCACACTGCTTGGGTTGTTTTACGGCTGACACGATAAAGGTGTTGCGCATGATCTGCTGTGTTTGTTTGCGGTACATACTGTGTGTGAACCACGCTTACCTGATGTGTCACGCCAGTCAATCAACTCTTTTCCCAGCAATGGAATGCTCTGGGTATGCGTGGATACGGGGTCAGGACATACGGTAATTTTTCTGTTACAAACTGAAAATATCACCACCACTTCTTTTGTATTACAGGCATTTGGAATGATGGATGATGGCGTAGAATGATGCAAAGAAATCCATGATAGCAGTAGTTGCGCATTTGGTAGCCTTCAATGAGAATTTAACTGAAGTAATCCACAATTAAATATGACTACTATCACGTCAAAATGATACAACCCATCAATACTCTACAACAGGGGTTCTTAAACATTTTGGAATCGGGGACTCCTTTTAGAAAGTAAATATTCCAAGGACCACCATTGCAAATGTTTTCGGAAAAAAAATAAAATAATAAGCCAAACATGAGCGTCCTTTTTATTCAGTAACATATTGAATCTGACAAGTATATTTGTTACTTTTAAGTTTAGAAAATAAAAATTGCAAATGTTATGCCTCCTTGTGACAAACCGTGGCAATTTCCCCCCAAAAGATGGCAGCCAATTGTTTTTTTTTAATCAAAAACAGCATTATAAAATAAAATGTTGCTTTAGCTTTGCTGGATTCACCACATCATTTTGGCAAATTTCAAAATTATTACATTTTAAAAAAAAATATGAAACTGCTTGAATTGATTGTTTTATTGAAGTCATACTTTCACAATTTATTATAAAATCCCTAGATGTTCCAATGGCTTCTATCAAAGTAGACAGACAGCATAACTCTGGTAAATCCCATATGCAAAGGTTGCATAGATTAGACCAATCATATAATTGAATTACAAATGTTATTCCTTTCCATTCAAAATGTTGATTAGATGCAAACGAGTATGATTATCAATGCAAAACATAAACCAAAAGCAAATAGCTAGTACCAATGAAAATGCTAATGACCTAAACACTCTATAACATGCTGAAGATAAAAACTAACATTAGCTAGCATGTTGGGCATATTAGCATAAATGACAACACTCCAATGAAGAAAACACAACTCAAGACACTCATGGGCCAGATATCACAAAGAGAAGGAACGTGTGCACACTAACAGCAACTGCTCCCAACTGAAGCCACATTGTCCTTCCCCACCACAAAATGCACTCTCAACAGTGGCCAGAGGCTGCGCCAATAAACAATGACTAAGCCAAACAAGGCACAAATCTGTAATCTATAAAATAAATTTAAATCAGTTCCAAAACACCCAAATTATTCCACCGACCCCCTGCCGTCAGGCCACAGACCCTTGGGGGTCCACGGAAACCACTTTGAGAACCACTGCTCGACAAAACTCAAAATGACAACATGCAGCTCTAATGCATATCCTCTGGTGCAGTACAAAACAATATTTGTCTAATAACATGACAAACTTTTAAAGATGTAAATGAAACACACCACACTTATTAGCTCTACTCATTATAAATGAATTAATACCCGCAGATCGCTACAGACCAGTTCCACTCATCACTTGTTAGCCTTAACAAGTTTTGCTTTGACCAGCCAATTAGAGGTCGGGATCAGCGCCCTTCTTGCTGGCTCTGGGAGAATTAAACTGAAATCTAATTGGTCCAAGATACAGTAGAGTAAGGTAGCAAGTGGCATATTTGTTCCTGAACGGCCAGTTGATTCCATGCCAAGCCAAGCCAAGCCAAGCCAAGCCAAGCCCGTCTAGCATTTGTTAGCAAGAAGAGATTTGCATATTTTGATGTATGCTGCATAGCTTGTTCCAAAGTTTTAAAATTGAATTCAGAAAAGACTTTGAAAATAAATGGAGTGACAAAGACTTTTATATTTTTCTAGGCGTCAGCTCAAATGTGTTGTCTCTCATGTGTTACGAAACCATGGATCCAACAACGAGCAATTAAGTAGCTCTTTCAAACCAGATATCCTCCAACCAAACATGCAATAAACCCAGAGACTGTGACTTGCAAGATAACAGAGACCAGGACAGCAGAGCAACACAACTGAAAAGCATAATATCATGAATGCTCCCTCCAGATACTAAGTTTTGTCTTTTCTTTGGCTCTGCGCATGCGTGTGCACGCATGTGTGCCTGCATGTGTGCGTGTGTTTCTGGTACCACAGAAGAACAGTATCATCCATGGAAAAGACAAAAGTATGATTATGACCACGAATGGGATATTGACCATAATTGTCACGAGCCTGTGAAAGCCTATCGAAGAAAGTCATACATCCGAACACAAATTTAAAACAAACAAAAAAAGTACAGCATGTACTGTGCACACCTCCTAGGCACAAACACTAATCTTCTGCACTACCTCATGTCACATTAATAGTGAGAACAGGAGGTCTCCTGTTTACGATGGTCTTGACGTTCGGCATTTTGACTTTACAAATGACACGCAATTATCTAGTTCTCAGCAGCAAAGGAATACTGGCACATGGCACATGAAGTCACACTCAGTTACCGCCATATTTATTGATTGTATGTATGCATTGACTAGAAGTGCTTCATACTAATGCTTACAATGTTTTTACACACCTATGCAGTTAAAAATGGTAAAATATTCCTTGAAACCTTGCCTGTACCAGTCGTAAAACATTTTGGGACGTCAAAGTTTTGAGTCTTATTTATTTCCAATTTTTAATTTCTTAAAGAAGAAGGTGTTGACCAGTCGACCCAGCTTCCACTGTAATCAAATTGGCAAACTGAGTACTCGCATTATTGTCAGATCTAAATGTTTGACAAAAACAACCAAACTGAAGCTCACATTCCAAGTCTCCAAATGAAAATTGCTTTCTTGAAGACAAAGAAAAATACTGAAGATTCATAGTTTAGATATTTTAAAAATGTAATCTGACGGTGTCATGACAAACTAAGAAAAATAATAGGTTATGTATTTTGAAATTAGATGACTGTTGGACTATTGATCATTTAGATAGCTTTTACATAGATATTGATTCTACATAAAAACGGTCAATGGGTCAGTAAAAGCTTTACTTTACATACATACTACACAGTATATAGGTCAAAATCATGGCAATCTGGCAACACACAAATGTCAAACTCCACTCCATGAAAGATGGGAAATTAGTGGATTAGGATTCAGCAGTAATGCCAACCAAAAAACATGACCAAACATCTTTGATTAGGTTTAATTCATCATAAATCCTTGGGTTTACTTTTTTACCTGAATTATATAACTTTTTAACTCCAAATTATCTGAAATCTATGATATGGAAAAAAAAGAAATTCAAACCATTATTGGTATTTCATTATTCTCTCAGAAACATTTTCTTTGCACTGTATATACGAAATATCTCGATGCCGGGAACAAATACAATAAGCGTCACTTTCAGGTCAAAGGAACTATCACAGGGATGAAATTATCTAATGTTGATTTTAATCCCATATGATGAAGATGATAACTTTGTGGATAAGTTAAGACATGAAAGTAAAATGAGAGGTTTTTGTTGTTTTAGGGATTCAAAGACACCTATAGCTTACTTATTTCTTGCTGAAATGAAAGATTAAAATCAAGTTTTTAAAAATTTTAATGTGGAAAAATAACTTGTGGAGTCTGACAAAAAAAGAATGAAAAAATTGAGAGCACTTTTCATAAAATAAATAAATGATTCAAAAAAAATAATTCAAATTCAACTTTTCAACAAAATTTTGCGCCATAGACTGCGATTTACGTTTCTTTCAGCTTGGCATGTATGGAGTACAAATCAGTGTCAAAAAGACCATTTTAAGCATTCACATCTGTAGTATAACCATTCATAACACTGATATACAAAGAAAAAATAAATTTCTCTAGCATGGAATTTAATAACAGTTTTGGACTAATTTGAGAGTGCTGAATTCAAATCTGATCTTATATTTTCTCTATCACATCACGTTTTTGCGGTAGATCCATTTTCATGAATTTCAAGAAAAAATGATCCTTCAGCTATTCGACCAGTTGCCCATAGTGAAGAAATACCTGTACCAATATTTACTGAGCTTCCAGAAATTGATGACACAGATCTCTGCTCACCTGCTTCTAGTGATGAAGAACACACTACAGATATTTTTCAGCCTTGTGATGAAGATTGTGACAAACCAATTCTGTTTACTCAGTCTGCTTTTAATGATTTGGTTAGAGATCTTTATATACCAAATGAGTCTGCCGAACTGTTGGCTTCAAGACTGCAAGAGAATAGAATGCTGAAACCCGGCACAAGTGTCTCATTTTATCGCAACAGAGAAGCAGAACTGACTGCGTAAGTACTTCTGTTCAAATGGCCAGCTTGTCTACTGTATTGATGTAGAAGGACTACTTCTCTTTATGGGACTTCCAGCATATGATTCAAGCGATTGGAGGCTTTTTATTGACAGTTCCAAAAGAAGTTTGAAATGTGTCCCGTTACACAATGGAAATAATTATGGCTCTGTACCAATAGGTCATTCTGTAAATCTTAAAGAAGAATATAAAAACATCAAGATTGTTCTAGAGAGGTTGCAATATCATGTTCACGGGTGGTCGAATTTGTGTCGGTTTGAAAATGGTTAACTTTCTTCTAGGTCAGCAAGGAGGGTACACAAAATACCCCTGTTTTCTGTGTTACTGGGACAGTAGAGCTACAGCAGAGCATTGGGTGATAAATGAATGGCCTCAGCGACAGAGTTTGGCATCTGGCGATAAGAATGTCATCAATGATCCTCTAGTGGGTAGGAAGAACATTGTATTTCCTCCCTTGCACATTAAACTTGGATTGATGAAGCAGTTCGTCAAAGCTCTTGATCATAGTGGAGAATGCTTCAGCTATATTTGTTCAACTTTTCCTGGTCTTAGTGAAGAGAAGAAAAAGGCTGGAATATTTGATGGACCTCAAATAAGAACACTTATGAGAGATCCATATTTTATCACATCAATGATTGAGACAGAAGAAAGAGCTTGGAATGCATTTTGTAATGTGGTGCAGAATTTTCTAGGGAATAAGAAAGCAGACAACTATGAAGAGATTGTGGAAGAGCTACTAATGAGCCTGCGAGATCTTGGTTGTAGAATGAGTATCAAGGTTCACTATTTACACAGCCATTTGGACAGTTTTCCGGAGAACCTTGGGGATATGAGCGAGGAACAAGGGGAGCGTTTTCATCAGGACATTAAAACAATGGAAGAACGGTATCAAGGCCGGTGGGACTCACATATGATGGCGGATTATTGCTGGAGCTTGATGAGAGACAACCCAGAAACTGTACATCAGAGATCAGCCAAGAAAAGAAAATTCAAATAACTGTTATTTGCCATTGATCTGTGCACCATATATATATATATATATATATATATATATATATATATATATATATATATATATATATATATATATATATATATATATATATATATATATATATATATATATATATATGTATTTTTCTATTTTAATTATGTCACTACATTTGATTTGCTGTACATGAACTTTGTAATCTTCGTTATTCCTTGATTAAGAACATACAAAATGAAGTACTAAAAATCACGTGTTTTTATCATAAAACCTTCGATGTATAGGCTGATGGGTAATTTTCATCAAAAATTGAAACATTTTATAACTCAAAATCCTGATGTGATAGACAAAAACTGAGTACATATTCGTAATGAGCAGCCCAAATTTAGTTAGAATTTGTTTTAAAACCTTTTGCCAGAAAAATCGTGTTGACCAGTGTAATAGTTATATCATGTGAGTGTGAGTCTAAATGTGGGTACGAGTACTATATTTTTTTTTGTGACCACGCAACAAAAATGTGTAGCTTAAAATAATTTCCTTGTTACTACAAACAAAAAATTTGTGTTTGAATTTTTTCCTTGTGACAACAAACTTAAAAGCTGAAAGTGTAGTCTTTTCAATACAAGTCTCACTTGTACAACTATGACGCTTCACTATACACGGCTTCATGTAAATGCACAAACCTCTCGTGTGGATTGCTGTCTTTCTGTGAGTACAAGTCACATTATGCAAATTGAGATGACATCATTCCAAGCTACCAGGGAAAGTAGTTGTCATCCACCGTGCATGTTTGAAAAAGGTGTGATTTGCAGTCACAGGTTATTATCTTTAAAGCTATGGTCGGAAGCCTGCCGGTCCAATTTTGTAAAATAATTCATGAATAACATTCACGTTGCTAACTAACTGCTGTGTTGATGCTGAGAACATACAAACGACACAGGAAGGCCACAGCGAGCTGGAATTGAACTTGGGACTCTGAGGCTAAACATAATACAGTACAAAAATATTGCAATGGAAGTTAGTTACTACACCGTTGTACAGCAAAGTAGTTACGTGGTGCATCATTCTCTCCAGGATGCATGCGCTGCAGGGAAAATAAACATTTAATCATGAAGGCTCATTATTGTAGCCGACTTAGTCATTTTGATAGTAAGCCAATATAAATACAAATACAATCACTTTCAGTGTGTGTTACCTACATTATAAAGCTTATATAAGGCTTTCAAATTTTTTTGCGGCTCCAGACAGTTTTTTTTTTTTTTTTTCAATATGGCCCTTTCATCATTTTGTTTTACTGACCCCTGATCCAGAACTAGAGTCAGTCTTACCTTTCCACCAATACCTGAGAGGTCAAATTAATCGAAAAGTAAAAAGACCAGTCTGTAATTGGCTGGCGACAAGCCCAGGGGGTATCCTGCCCAAAGTCGCTGCGTTGTCCCTTATGAAGACATGCAGGTGTAAGGAACTGGCCTGCTGGATCCTGTGTTTAGACATCCAAGGGTCCATATATTCAGTCAAGAGAGCATCACACAACAATCAGGGAAATGAAAACAAAACAAGCACTGTGAAGTCACACGATTACAGGAAATTTGAAGTGCCAGCAAAATGACAAGTGTGCTAGTCAGCTGCTTGCAAAGTGAAACAGAGCGTGAGGCTTGAGCCCGTGACAGAGATATTGAGGTCTGACTGGGAAAGGAAAGCAGATCATAGTGTATGACACATCAGCCTTCACACGCACGCACACACACACACACACACACACACGGAACAAAGTTAAGATTGTGAATCAGCTGATGTGGGAAAGGAAAAACTAAACAGAAGCCACTGCTAGAACAGAAACGAGATTACAGGAATCTGCTAATCGTATTGACAACTACAAAATAGACAATGATGCAATAGTACATCGTATGTGGCCTCATACTGATACGTTTACAACAGACGAACAACAGGCGGAGTTTATATGAAATAGCAAATGTATAGAGTAAAACGTACAAGGTATTTGTGGCATTCCCATTGTACAGACCTGCTAGGCTGGTTTGTGGGTCATTAAAATTCCTTTCCTTCTCTCGGTGTTTGGCTTATCGGAAGCCTCTGTTTTTTCCCCAAGCCGCATGTTGGCTCTTGTCCACCCACCTGCCCAGCCTCGCCTTCCACCTTCACTTTGTTATCTCCCTGTGCCAGAGAACACTGTTCTGCGAGTCTCGGAAAGTTTATACACCATTTCCCTATGTTGTACAATTTACTGACTAATGGAAGATTCCCCCTTCTGTTTTTTGTTTTTTTTTACCACCACTTATTTTTATCTTCTTCTTTTATCTTCTTCATTTCATTGTGCGTGTGTTTTGTCTCTCACGCCTTTGGAGCATGTAAGTTGAATAATCATTTTTGATGCAAAACGTGATAAGCAAGAAAGCAAGTGAAGTGCCCAGGATCTTAACAAATAACAAGTAATAACAAATACAACAACCACAGGATGAAGAATGACAATCGATTGAAAACAAAACAATGCCAATAACATAAGTAAGCGTTTCAAAAAAAAAAAAAAAAAACAGTAATGAGTCTTCTTCGTGCACGAAAGTGATAACAAATACAACAACCACAGGATGAAGAATGACAATCGATTGAAAACAAAACAATGCCAATAACATAAGTAAGCGTTTCAACAAAAAAAAACAAAACAGTAATGAGTCTTCTTCGTGCACGAAAGTGAAAATAAAATATACTTATTTTATTATTCTGTGATGTCAGACTCTCGAATAAATAGCCCCTATGTGCACACGTACACATTACTGGGCTACACAGCCAAGTCGGGACAAGTTAGCTAATAGCTATGCGAGCTTGCTATTTGAGCATTGCACCGCTTTCCTGCATTGAGCATCCACTCACGTCATGTTTGACGTGAGGCCTCAAGATGGCGATCTTATGACTCGGTTGGCTATTACAGCTGTCTATTAAATTATACACGCCGCTCACATATCCATCTGCTCTTGCGTCAATAAATAAGTAAATAAATAAATACATGAATCATGATATAGCATTTTTTGAAACAAATGGAAATTTTCCTTGCTCTATTTTTCTATCTGTTCAAAAAAAATACATATTTTGGATATAACACATCATAAATAAACTCTCAAACACAATGAAAAACAAATATTCATAGGAACGTAAATGCCCAAATCAAATTCTGTGGTTGTACAACTTTGCAAGGAGTCCATTAAACTGCGAGCGGAATAAAATGGTGGTTTAGTGTCTCATTCTGGGCTCTGTGTGTCACACATTTAATAAGATATGTTAAAGAACTCACACAAGTCATGACAAATACATTGGCGCCATGTGGTAATGGCTGAGCTGTAAACAAATGAAATTTAAAAAGACATACAAGACTGATTGTTTAAATTACAACAGGGCCCAATGCTGAATGTTTGTTAATGGCCATGATGTCCATTGTACTCTCTTCAGAACCACTCAAGGATTTTACATACGCTGAGCAGTGGCACGACAAAATTAGATGTTATTGCTAATAATAATGTTTCCTACCTGTCACTAAGGTGATCAGCAAGCTATTTGGCACAGCTGTTGACCTTGGTTTGAAATTGCAGTGCTGATCTTCACTTTGCTTGTAAAAGTAAGACATTTTGTGTATTGTAACTTTCGTTGTCATGCCACGTTCAGATGGAGCACGATGAGCGTACGGTTTTGTATTGTAGTCAATGGAGTTTGCGCGATGGGTGCGATGACACGCCAGGCGACGTGATGGAGCGATGCGCGGCGACGCGCAACAGGCGCAGCGCATAATTACGCATGACGCGAGAAGTTAAAAAAAATTAAACTTTTGTCGCGTGTCGTGTCAGCCAGTCAGCTTCAGGAATGTGCAACCGCTTAGACAGGGGGCAAGAATGAATCTTGGCGGCTGCTTTGCAGTCACCCGGAGCTACCCGGCATGGCCAGCTGAGCATTCAATACAAAAACGGAGCCAAAGCAAGAGCACTCAACTTTGTGGCTTGTAGAATGTCGGAAGGGAGAACTTGGGACAACTGGTATGTGCAGCGTTTGCTTCCTTTTTTAACAGCTATTGAGCTGTTGTTAGGCTGCTGTGCCAAGATAACGATAGTGCAGCACTAAATAGTTAGCGTGGTATCGGCCACTTAATTGCGATGTTGAATTTTTTTTCTTGGCAGACGAGTATTGCCGTAAAGCGAGGGACACGCAGTGTAAAAAAGAAGAATAAAGGTGCCGTAGGAGCAAATATTGGCTCTGCCACTTCCCGGAAAAGTGAAAATTCCCAGCACTGCTCTCCTTTCCGAATCCACTGTAAAGTGCACAGCAAGCTCACTCCCCTCCCCTCGCCTGACACT
The DNA here is from genome assembly GCF_059441005.1 of Hippichthys cyanospilos. Taxonomy (NCBI): domain Eukaryota; kingdom Metazoa; phylum Chordata; class Actinopteri; order Syngnathiformes; family Syngnathidae; genus Hippichthys; species Hippichthys cyanospilos. The sequence goes on along the minus strand of NC_142379.1, from coordinate 19,505,835 downwards.
GTTGCATAAAAAGTGAACTTCATCTAGACCTCGCGATAAAACGTCTCACATAGAGCGTAAACAACGCGCTCCATCTGAACGTGGCATTAGGCATGCGGACACGTCAAAAGGACGACTGAGTGAGTTGTTACTGAGCACTAGCATGAGTTGCGGTTTACAGCATCTTTGGACGGCGCATCTGTTAACCATTTTTTCTATCAATAAAATAAGTGATCAGATAGAGCAACGACAGAGTGATTCTTTTAACACACTCGGGGGACTAATGGGTTAGGTCCTATTCATTTTTTTCAATCCTTCATGGAATCATCTTGCGGGCTGGAATAAACCTCCTTGCGGGCCCGATCTGCCGTATGTTTGACACACATGCTCTAGGGCTAATCTCAATAGTTTGACCCAATATCCCTCCCCAACCTTGACCCATAAGTCAGACAATGCCTTTGATCTGGGTGATTTGTGTATGAGAGCAGCACAAGAGGGGGTTGGGACCTTCCAATCTGAAGTAGTGGATATTGTTGTGCTACTTCCTGCTACTCAGCCAAGGAGCCTTGTATTTAGGTCACCCTCAACCTCTACTGTGCTCCTCCTCTTCTTGATTGCTTTTCTTTTCCATCTTTCTTCCTTTCACTCCTGCTTTCTTGAACCTTAACTATATGTAATAATACTACCAGTTTATTGGAACTGATCAAAAGTCTGCCGGCGTGCGTGTGCCCAAGCACACACACATACACTCAAACACATTCCTGCAAGGTCTCCTGAGCAGCAGAAATCCTTGATAGCACGCTTTGAACCTACATTGGGTGGGTAGGTCAGCGGGTTCCTCCACACAGGGATACAGAGATGATCGCACCGTCTGTTTTATTCACATTAGAAGTCCTGCAGTGTGCAATGTAGATCATGTGCTCCCTCAACATGAGACTGGGTAGACCACAGCACTAAAAGTGACCCTTGCTTTTTCAACTGTAAACATCGCCAAAACACATGCTTCATCATGTGACTCCTTCTATGACACACGCACAGACAATACCTGCAGGAATGTATGTCAAACAATTTGTTCAATTGTTGAAGAACTCCACACACACACCTCTTGGACAGGCTTTTGGCTGGAGAATGTATTATTTTAACTAATAGAAACACATCATTTCCAAGTAGACCAACTGGTTCATATGAGAGTTATATATTTTTTATTTGTATTTTAGCAATCTAGTAAAAGTGTAACTTCATACTGTAGGTCAAACACAATTCATACGCTAGTGAAAGTCTGATTTGTTCAGATTTTCAAACAAATTTTCCAATTGGAAATATCCGTCCGTCCGTCCGTTCGTCCATCCATCCATCCATCCATCCATCCATCCATCCATCCATCCATCCATCCATCCATCCATCCATCCATCTATCTATCTATCTATCTATCTATCTATCTATCTATCTATCTATCCACCCACCCATCCATCCATCCATCCATCCATCCATCGCAACAGCTTAGGATCACGAGGGCCATGATGAAGCCTATCCCAGCTTTCTCGTTCCCAGTGCACATTAACACAAAAAAACATACTCACTCGCATGCACAGCTGAGGACAATTTAGATTGCGCAATATACCTACCATGCATGTTTTAAACGTTTGGGAGGAAAACGGAGAAAACCAACCCAAAAACAGGGGGAACATGCACACTCCACACAAGAAGACCGAAGCTGGAAGCGAACCAACAACCTCTGCAGTAGTGACGGGTCGAGCTCACAGAGAAAAACCCCGTTTGGTGCACATATCACTTTAAAAAAAAAAAAAAAAAATACAGGCGCTCATAATGGATCATGTGACCGATGCAACTGTTTTGCTCAATCAGTACCTATATAACTGAGGTGGCGAACATGTGAGACCATTTTGCTGAGATGAACACTCTGTCAGCACCGATGGACAGTCTGTTTGTCAATCACCGACTGACACCTGTTTTGCCGATGTACTGACGAGTGATGGATATGCTACAATAACCGGCGTAAAAAGAATGTCGGAAGGAGTGTGTTTCGTCCGTTGTTGCAATCGTCAGTCAGCATTGCGTCAGAGGTCCGGTGGTCCGACGCCTGTTTGCCTGTTTGTTCGTGGCTTTTCTTGCTTCTATTGATTATAATATGGAATCGCTAAGTGGCGGACTGCAGTTAAATGTGTCAGCTGACTCATCATAGTTCAATATTTTCGCAGTAAAGAGGCCCAGTGGTCTCATGTGGCGTTAACTTCAATAATTACAGTAACACAACCAAATGTCATACGGTTTACCAATTAGAAAAAGCCGAGGGATTTCTGTCCCCTTCCTGTCCAATTAATTGCCGATACATGATGTCATATACAGTATGTACACCATAAGTAGACCAAAACTCTGGCTATTTTAATATTGCCTAGCATTTTCATCCATCTCTACTTTCCAGCCTAAGTTTCCAAAATGTCAAGAACCATCAATAATAGTAAAATTGCATCGAAAAATGTCCAGTAAAATCATTCCAGACCGAGTGTGCCGAAATTAAATAAATAGGTCCCCCATACATACCAAGCCTTACATCCATAAAAGAATGTAATTTGCTGCTGAAAACCTTTTAAAAATTCCATCAAATACGTATACATCCACACATTTTTGATTATATTTTGTTAGCATGCAAGCATTAGCTGACTTATATACTATCGTAAACATTAGCCGTTTAAGGACGCAGAAGAAGGAGACGAAGAAAAAGACGATGACAAAAAAGTGTTTATCCACACACATTTTCGATTGTAGCTCAATAGCATACAAGCATCAGCTGACTTGTATACTATAGTAACCCTGAGTCTGCACTCAGGGAAGTGAACAGAATAAGAATTTCATGATGTGGTACAACTATTAATTTTTTTTAAATGTCAATCTTCCATCCATTGGATGAGGTAATTCTAAAACATATTATGAGCCGTCACGTTTTGCCACACATGAAGGTTTGCAAAGAAAATGTTTCAATAGAACAAGTAGTTGATATAATCATGAATTCAGTATTTGTATGTATATATATATATATATATATATATATATATATATATATATATATATATATATATATATATATATATATATATATATATATATATATATATATATATATATATATATATATATATATATATATATATATATATATATATATATATAGAGAGAGAGAGAGAGAGAGAGAGAGAGAGAGAGAGAGAGAGAGAGAGAGAGAGAAGGATAATGAGCAACTCATGGTCAAGCAGGCAAGTCAGGTCTTCTTAGCAGAGCAGCAGCCGTTAGGATAGTCAGGGACAGGCAAGGTCAGAATCCAGGCAGGCTGAACAGGGAGCTGAACATGTGAGAGAGCTTAGCATAAAGAAAATCTTGCAAATGGAAAAAGGACAGGCTGGCTTATGAACAGTGGGAGAATTTGGTTGCACCTGTTGGTAGTTGGGCTGATTGAATGGATTGCAGTTAGACAGGTAGATGAGAGAAAGTGAACTAGATGTAACAGGCAAACTTTGACATAAAACAATAATTAATTATACAGGAAGTGTTTCAAGTAAAATAATTTTTAAAACTCAGTTATAAAATTAAAGAAATACTCTACTAAATTTAGACATTTTCATCAGACACAATATTAACTTTTTGCTGCTGAATATGTCCAAATTAGTAAAGTTTCCCTTTGATAAAGATTGCGTACAGTGCAACAATGTAAAGGTGAATAGTATAGCAGCAACAACATTATTTAGGTGTCACACAGGCCAAACCAAAAGGCAATTAAAGACCACAACATATCACCAGGTATGATTCTTTGATGTTTGCTGCTTCGTTTTCTTAAGACGTCTTGAGTTGTCATGTAACATCATCTATGATAATTTGCTGAACTCTGATATTGTTTTTTAGAGGTGTATTTGACTGGTATGAGCAAAGCATGACAGCATAGTTGTAATGTGATCTTTTTTTTATGCATTCTTCTCTTTTAGTAAAAGATGTTTAGAGATGCTGAATCCCTGCAATGGGGTTCACATGCCAGCCCTCCACACGTTTCACTGCAGTTCTCTTCAGTTCTGGAGGTTTGCTGGCTGCAATCAAAATGATGCAGAGTGTGTGAGCGACCTTATGCGGCCTGTCTGCATCAGCATGTTTGACAAAAGGATGTCAGTTTTACCAGTGACATCCCCATTGATGTCAGCACTGTTGGGAACAATACTAGTTTATGTGCTGCCATGAGGCTTGGAGTGGCAATATCCACTCATCTAATACAGTCTCAGATGGTAAAAATAAATATTGATTTACTTTGACAGTAGCTTTAATGAATTTCATTAAATTATATTTTATGCATTATTTTATATTATTGTATTGTGGAAAATAGACGTTTGTTTAACAATACACTTTTATTGTAGGGAAGCATACTGAGCTCTAAGGATGTGTTCAGGCTGCAGGCATATCTGATTCTAACTGTAGTTCTCCTCGAATCTAATTTTTCTGGCTGGCTGTCCTGAATGCTCTGACTTGGTCACGTAATTGGTCCATCTGACAAGTTACTTTAGAAACAACGTCAAAAATGGTAGGTTGCCCAGCATGTGAAGTGCTTTACGTCATATAATTGCGACGGCGGCAACAAAAACTAGGACTTGTTTGAAAAATTCACTCCAAAGCTCGTGCACTAGTCTGAAAGTGGGTGTGTTCAGAGGGGCAGAGTGCTCTCCACTTACGTTCATTTGATTATCCATTCTGTGATAATAATTTCATAATTTTCAAACAGCAGCTCCTTCTTGAACTGCTTCCATCTGTACTATTTGATGCACTGGTGTATCGTGTTCGAGTGGCTAAACAATTGTATTTCCTCCCTCTGTAACCTGAGTTTACATGTGGTTGTTCTTATTTTGGTTCATCAAATAAATTATAAAATGTCCTTTCTGCAATACATACTAAACAATTGTATTTCCTCCCTCTGTAACCTGAGTTTACATGTGGTTGTTCTTATTTTGGTTCATCAAATAAATTATAAAATGTCCTTTCTGCAATACATCAGAATATATATATATATATATATATATATATATATATATATATATATATATATATATATATATATATATATATATATATATATATATATATATATATATATATATATATATATATATATATATCATACTACTCATTGGTTTTTGGCACACTAAAGGAGCTTTTCTATGTATGTGTTAAATTTCGCAAATGCGAGGGAAAACAGTGATCCTTGCTACTTCGGGCCTTCCCTATCGCACCTCAGTGCATCGTGGATTTTTTGTGGGGAAAAAAAAACTATAATACGGAGAGATGTGCTGTGAACGTTTCCTTCATGCCAGACAGACGAGGTAACTATAAATTTACTTGTACTTCCTCGCACGGCAATCTACTGCAGTACACATATTTACTCAAATCTTGAATTATTATACAGTAACTGTACTGTTACAGCTTTCCTTCCCATCTCTTTGGCTGTAGTCTCGCAGAGAGCCGCTGTTATATTAGCGCCGCCCGTAAGTCGAATTAAAGTGAAGCCTGGAGCTGACCAAACATGATAATAAGCAGAATTTACCCTTAAAATTCCATTTTATTACAAAATAAATCAAGATAAGAGATTTGCAATGTTCTGGTGCAGCGCTGCTTTCTCCTCTTCTTCCTTTGCATCAATACAAGATTGAATGATTGGCTCCCAGCACGAGCATCAACCAATGATGTCAGACACGTAACCTGTCAAGTTCAGATGAGAACCTACCTTCCGAATGTGGTCTCAATCCATCCCACAAAAATAGGATTTCATATGCTTTGTGACTTTAAACCAAAAATGCGCCATTCAGTTTCAATCTGCTTGGAATAAAAGTCATAACAGGGCCTAGGGGGTCAACACGGGGGCGGGGGGGGGATACATGTTGTACTGCTCTTGTGCAGGATTTAAATAAAAAGTCGTGGTGTAACCCATTGGCTCATGAATGTTTTCTTTATGTTTACGGTGCTCCTGGGGGGGAAAGAAAAATACACACACGTTTGTACGATTAGACTTGTGAGGACATCCATTGACGTTGTGAATTTCGGCACACTGAATGACATCCTGGCACCAGAAATACATATGATATGATGAAAGAATTGAGACCACATTTCTTGACATTCAAGGGAGAACAGTTTGTTTTGTTTTTTTGCCCAAATGCCAAATACGAGAATGGAGAAAAGTATGGTTTTGTGAAAATTGTGCAACAAAAACTTTGCTTATCACTGATGTATTTCAAGGCTACACAATCACCTTTAAAATAAAATGTTGCAGAAAGTACTAACACCAGAGCTAAGGTTACCCTGAAGGATTCTGGTACATGCAAGGCTAATTTGTCTCTAAAATGAAGAAAAAAATATATATATATATATAAATATATATATAAATATATATATATATATACACCAAGCCTAAAGGGCTTGTTCTAAAATTACCCAAAATGTTTAAAAAACTGTTCGGGCCCACCTTCTTGAAATAGTAGGGACATTAAAGAGATTTAAGTGGAGTTCTAGACATTGAAAGTGATTGGGTTCACAAAGCAGGTCAAAACTTGAAATATGCGTATTGCTAGCTAGAAATGCAACATTAAATCAAATTCCATTGGTGCCAAACTGTTATCAATCAAAATGTAATGAAGCATGGTCAATACATTACTTTTATAAATAGAGCCCATTATTATTTCATGGCACTCTGTTTTGAGCATTAAAAACATGTCAAGGTCAAGGGCCCGTCTCATGCCTATAGTCGTATGTCCTGGCATGTGAACAGATAAGATCCAAAGAGTTAAAACATGTCAACATTATTACTGTTTTTTTTAAAGCACCCAACAGCATTGAACATTTGCAAAGCAGAGGAATTTGACTTTTCTTTTTATTATGATGTGTAGCCACTGTGGTTCTAAAATCTGACCTCATTTTGTCTTCACTGCTTACCCTTTGATCCCCTTGTCAATCAGTGATGTAGCTATTAACAATGTCAAGTTGTAATAAACATGCGCAGCACTGATCTTACTGCTCTATGTCTGCTATGACTACAACACTATGTATTAAAGGCTCATCATGGTGCTTTATTTTGTTTTTGTTTTTATCTCATATGCTCAAAGTGCTAATTGACATCAGCAGGTAACCCTTTGGCAGAGCGTGCTCTTAGACACGTTGAGGCTTGAACAATGGCCCGTCCCAGTGCAAATCAGCCAAGGAAGACTTCTCCAGATCTGTCGGTATGCATCCAGGCAATTACTCTTTTATACACCAAGTACTCCCTTTTACAATGGGCAAGCCTGTACTTTCCCAATGACAGACTTTCATTTTCATTCCTTTGACAGCATCAGTATTTGGCTTATTTCTGACAGCTCAGGCAGAAAACTTCTGCTGCTTGCAGGGAGGTTTGATTAGAAAATCACTGTGAGATGAAAGTTTGTCCTTATCCACAACATTCGTGGGGTTAATAGTGCGGAGGGCAAAGTAGGTGTGTAAATAGTGCTCAGGTTATTTTTTTAATCTCATGATAACGTGTGGATACAATTTTTTCATTTATGTTTTCTATATGATTATAAGAATTGGGGCGCCGTAATGTTCCTATGACTTGGAATTTGATAAGTCACTTGGAATTCAAACCTCTGCGGGAGTATCTGAGAAATAGCAGCTGTCCAATAATTTCAAGGAAGCTAAACTCCAAGAGAGTTACAAGAAAACATTGAGTTTTCTTTCAGAATCACACGTTTGCGTTTAATCATCATAGTAGAGAAAAATGTTCTTGTGAATTTATAAGTTTATGTTGAGCACTGGCCACTGCATTTAATTCTTGTTTCCTTACTTACATTAACATGTTACGTTTGCTGCAGGTTAGTCGCTGAGCCTATTAGATAAAAAGTCCTACCAGTTGGGTGGAACCACACATGTCGCTAAAACGAATTTGTGGCAGGGATTTTACTTTTTGGACCTGTGGGTTTGCATTTATGAAACTGGTTCACATATTTTTGAACTTTTTTTCATAAATACCAAAATACTGTCTGTACTTTGATGTTTCATGGTTTAACAGTTTTACCTTGGGATATTAATACTTGTTTTATTACCTATAAGAGCATTTGAAGAAAATGTGAGAGAGTGTACTTTAAAAGTGAAGTAAAACTGTATGTAAACAGGATCATCATTTTTCTTGCTGTCATGTTGAATTACACATCATGACTTCCCTGAATCTTCTCTATTCTTTCTGATGTACAGTCAGACAGTAATTAGTTCAGCATTTATTAGTGCTCATTAAACATCCTTCTCAGAAATTCGTACTAGAAACCGCAGCTGTTTTGTGGAGCTGACTTCACAGCAAAGAAGGAAACTGCGGCCACAAGACCATGCAGAACAACAGGTTCTTGAAAAAGAAAAACTACTTCTGGTTATATGGGGGGTAAATGGAAGTTGACTTGAGAAACAGTCGGTAAATGTTGCAACACCACTGAAAGTGATTGAGTCTTTTTCTCCAGTTTATATTACAAAGTTCTAAAGGTCCTAGGGTTTTTCAGTTCTTATTTGAAGTTGTATGATGGCATAGGTAGAAATAATGTTGACTTGCCCCATGACCTAATACAGTGTCAAGGCCTGGTAATACAAACTGTTCGGTATTTTGGGTGAGTGTGTTTTAGTGAACCACACCAAGACTTTGACTGTTTGATATGTTTCGTACCAGTATTTGATCCAATATTTGATTAACAATAAAACTGCCAGGCATCTTTTCACAGTTACTCCACATGACAAAAAATATTTGCACTATGTCATGTGTTTTCTCTCTTAACCTGTGTTTTTGATAATTAGGACTTCAGAAAAAAACAGAGAACTTCCACTCAACTTGCTAGCTGTTTTTTTATTGGCAAAATGATAACCAATTTTCACATCGGTTTTTTAAGACCACAGGTGATTACAGTTCTCCCTTGCCAAAGGATTGTTTTTTTTTTATTTACAGAAAAATAAACTGTTGTAATTTCATTTAACAAAAAGGTGTGGTCTTGTTACGAAATTAAAAAAAAAATACCATTAACTGTGATTAACTTATTTTTACGTTTCTTGCAAAGACAGTGACAACTAAGAATACGGTTAGTTATTAGTTATTATCTATGTATTAGATTAAAAAAATATATAATTCATTCAGCATTTTTATAAATTGACAATGAAAAAATGAAACCTCCCAGAAAATTGGCAAAAATGTTGGTTGTTAAAAGATAAAAAAAAAATAAAATAAATACAATTAAAGCAGTGTTGCAGTCTTCATAGAAAACTAAGGAAATCTGAGAATATTTTCCGCAGAGATACTTGAATTCTTTGGAATATTATAGGTTGAATAATTTTGTATTCACTGAGTTGTTGGTTAACCGTTAATCATTGCATCTGTAGATTAGAATGTTAGCTTTATGCGTGTCATTTAGGCTGGAATTACTTTGCAGTTTCAAGTTACAGATGTTTTTCCACCCCTTTTCTCTTTCTCATGTGGCACAGGACAAAGAGACAAAACATGCTTGGAATCAGATATCTTTACATCAGAGTGGGGTCTCTTCCAAGTCTGGATAAAAATGCAATTTGTACCAGATATCTGCCAATCCAAAATCTATCAATATAGTTTCAAGAATTGAGTGCATCCACCTAATGGAGGTTTCAAATTGAGCATCTGTAATCGAACCGCTCCTACTCTTGTACCAGACAGTTGACTATTGTTAATACAGTATAGGCGGGAGCGGGGGAACAAAGGCACCCGCCGGCCCCCACCCACGTGCAACTTCTTCCGGCCACCACTAGACGACTCTTTCCCCACTTGGTGGAGCCCCAGCTCGGATCTCAAGTCCCACCCTCCTTCAGGTTAGTAGGCGGGATCTGTCCGGGCAAAGGAGAGAGGACAGACTGCACAGTTCTGCGTTTCATGTCACAGCTGAGCTGAGCTGAGCTGAGCTGAGCTCGGGTAGTTGTGATCGCGGATCACTTCGCTTTGCCAAACGGCTCAAGGATACAAAGAGACGAACGGACAATGCGGTAGGGGCAGAGCATGAGCACGGCGGGGGCAGTAGAGACGCACGACGAGCTTTACCCGGACTACCGTATCATCTGCGCACGGATACCGTGGAGCTCTCGGGCCAGGCTCCGCCGTTATGCCCACCAGTTGTAACCTCCCCAAGAGCGCCGAGACCTGAGTGGGGGGTGGGGGGACTTTCTTGCACAGGTAGGGGAGTATGTCTCTCGTTTTTTTTGTATGAACTTTGTACGTGCTCTTGTTTAGGGATAAAGTCGGTATCTGCGTAGGCCGTCAAAAGCCTCGTGCCAACCGAAGAAACGTTTCCCAAACGAATCGGGGAGCGACGCTAGCAAAGCGAGCGAAAGAAGGCAGCGCCCGGTGTTGTGATGTGCTGGTCTTTTGTCGCTTTTCCGCCGCAGTGGACGTCGATTGCGCGCGCGCGCGTGTGGTGGGCTACGTGCAACTTTAGCGACGACTACGCGGCACGTAGGCTACCCGGAGCTGCGTATCGGACTCCCGTGATCAAAAATACAGCGTCCCCAGAGGGACAGAGACGGTAGTTCCGTGTTACTGTCCCGATTGTTATCTTTCTTGGAGGCACAAGACCGGTTTTTGTAGGGCACAAAGAACGTTAGAATAGAAGCGCCATTATACAATTATCACAATGTAAACGAAGCCCCCCCAACTACCACAGTGCACGCGCACACACACACAGGGATTCGGTCATATATTTTCCGCTTCGGTTACCTTTTGAATAGCTCGTTTTTCTAACTTAGTGCTTGTACGAGGCCAAAACTGTTATAATGACGCAGTTGCAGGTACTGTTTGGCGTTTCTTCGTCGTGTCGCAGGTGTTCACACGCAGTACAGGTTTCGTTTTAGCACATAGATGGAGCCGGCTCTTTCCAGGAAAGGAAAGGCGAGTTTTAAGCGAACAGCCAAGAACCTTATTAATCATCTCTTTGCGCGCTAGGATGACTTCATCATGGGAAAAGGCTTAAGAGGCATTACTTTTGATGACGACCTCTTTTATCTCCTCTTTCTCCCCAGGACCGCCGAAGGTTAGCCGTGCAACATGGATAAAACTTTGCACATTGTCCAGAAATCCGCAGACGGTGTACCGACTGGGATCTCGCTAGATGTTAGCTTAAACGTAGACGAAGGGGAGGACTTTGCAGAACAATCGATCGTGGGACTCTCAGACAAAATACCTTTGGTGAAACCGTATTTCAAAAAGAAGCAGCGGAAAATAGACACCAAATGCCTTCATCGCGCCTTGGAGGAGCCTATCCTGAGCTCTCTGCTCAACGGCGACATGCCAGGGGACGGCGTGTTCGTGCCGCGGAATCAGGCCGGACGCACGCCGGGCAACCTTTGCGCGGCGGTCGCGGCCAAGCAGAACTGCATCGGCCCGGTGTGTGGACTCAAAGACTCGCCTGCCGCTGACGGCGCCGTAGCGGGGACCGGAGACGTGGAGATGGCTGATACTACTGCGGAGCTGGAGGAGACAGAGCGGCGAGGGGAGCGACCCAAGGCGAGCCTCAGGGCTGCGGGGAGCATGGGGACAATAACTTCAGCCAGCAGGGATGTACCTCCCATAGTCGCGCCCCAGGCCCTGCAACAGGACGGAGCCATCAAAAGCAATGACCGCTCATCTCACCCAAATATCCCCCCTGTTAAAGACTACACTACCCTGCAGGACTCTCACCCCCTACTCCTGCAAGCCCAGCTGCCTGACAAAGGCGTGCTTTTTCAGGATAAGAGTGAAGAAGCCTCACTGGACTTGGTGTTTGAGCTGCTCACTCAGCTTCAGTATCACACACACCAGTCAGACTCTGTGGACATTTGTGTGGATTTCCTCCAAGGACAATGTGTGTACGGCAGTGACTGCGCCCACCACCACACGGTCCTACCCTATCACTGGCAGATCCGCAGGAGCGATACTCAGACGTGGCAAAGTGTAGCGGATGAATCCCAGGAACAGCTGGAGAGGCTCTACTGCAACCCAGACAATGACCAAGTCAGACTCAAGTATCAGTAAGTGTCAGTCTCAATTTCATAGTGTTTGCCAGTAACTAGCCTTGTGTTACCTGCACCAAGCAGCTTGTGTTGTCACTTGGCACAAGTCTTTGTAGTCGGATGTGTTGTCTTCATGGTGGCTTGATATTCACTGAAGAATTTGTCCGTTAAGTTTTTTCCACATAGTAATACAAATTTTTCCATAGAAAAACAAAACATGTTAATTAGTGTAACAAAGCAAGCAAGTTTTTTGCTCTAAACCAACTTGCTGAGTTGTTTTTACTTAATCTTTAAGCTTTTGATCAATACAAGGGACAGCTATTTCTGTAAACATTTGATTGTTGAATATGCGAGAGAGCCATTTTAAAACAATCTTCAGTATTTGTGTTGGCAGCCCAACCTAATCCTGTTTCAAATTTGCCACCATGAATTTTTTCGTTCACCCTACTTTCCTTTTTTACAGTGCGGTTGTATGCCAAATGAAGTTTAAATACAATCTTACCTACAATTTACGTTCAGCATGAAAAATGTTAGTTTGACCAAATTAAGTTATCTGCAAAAAAGGTTTTCAGCCGTGTCGAAAGGTGGCAGATTAGGTGATATAATGAAGCTGGTACTTGTGTATAATCCATATAGTTTCTGTTCTACAAATAGTTTGTGTCAACATTGCGGCACTGATACATGATATGTACTGTAGATTTCTTGTACTGTAGATTTCGTTTGGGCAAATGAATCACATATAATGCTTTTGGAGTGCAGTTGGTTTTAGTTTCATCAGATGATGTCGTGTTGTAAGTATTTTTAAAGGATACGGCATGGTAAATGGATTGGTGCCAATGTCACGAACAACAGTGGTGCAGTAAACTGATATGCTACTTGTAGATGATAAGCAACTTCTCATTCAATATTAGAAACACTACACGCTTTCGTATTTGGATTCTCCATCGCTGACAAAACTGGGAGCTGACATTCGTAGTGCAAGAAGTCAAGTGTCCTTCACATATAAGTTTGGGTTGTATTTCATACATACGTAAATAGTGCCTTAAAAGCATTTAAAATACACATTTTTAGCCTCTAATTATCTGGGCAGGGTTGTTTTCCTGTTATCATGTGCATAGGTAATCTATCAGCTCCTCAACATATGACTTCCCATCTCCCCACTGTGATATTTGTGATTCATTTCCTGTAAGTCAGCCCTGTGCTTGGCTGCAGCTCTGTCCTAAGCAGACTTTAGAGCACTCATGGCAGAGCATGGTGAACTTCTGTGACCCCCCTGTGCGGTCACTGACACAGCCGCACTTGGCAGCTTCTATCCCTCCCTCGGTCATAGACATGCACACAATAGAGCACACACACGCACACACACCCACACACACACACACACACACACACACACACACACACTCACGCACACACTCTCCCTCTGCTCAGCACGCAGATGCTCACACGAATGAGAAGAGAGAAGCTCAGTGGCTCGCAGCGCTCACACGCACACAGTTTAGCAGACAGAGATAAACCTCTCTTTCACTCTCCACTCACACGCCCACAAAGTTACACACACGCACACACACATGCAAGTACTTGGCAAAGCACGGTGGGGTGACATAAAGGAGCATGCTGTTTCCTGCGGAACTGTACTGTATGCATGCATAGTCACACACAATGAGAACATGCACGGTGACCTTGTTCTAAATAAGAAAAGTACCTCTACGAAGCCGTTTGTTAATATTCTTTTATGTCCCATATGCAGCAGGAACAGTACATCTTAAGTTCATTTTTCTACACCTCTGCAATCCGAGTACAAGATCTACCAGAAATTTCTACGTCAGATTGTGTACTTGAGTTCTGCTCCACTACATCCTCATAAACATATTGTCAAACGTATTGTAACTTTGTCAAACAAAGTTTTTTTGTTTTTTTTAAAGGGTTAGTCATTTTCGTACATCTTGTTTTGGATCTCATTAGGCTGTGCAGGTGTGTCTTATGCACTGTAGTGTATCTCCCCCAATTTTAGAGCATGGTTTTATTATAGACCTTCATCACAGTGACTTTCTTATTTCATTTCTCTAGTTATACTTTTTATTATATTATGATTCTATAAGTGTATAAAGGTCCTCTACATCCCTAACTACATCACCTGGGATGAGTCCCACAAAAACTGATCTGTAGATTGATTACAGGAAGAGTTTGAGGTTCAACCCAGAACAGACTACATTGCGTTTCAGCTCTGCATGTACAAGTACACCTGACTTGTTGACTTCAACTGAAGCTCTATGCAAAGTGCTTTTCAAACAGGATCTGCACCTGATGATGTCAAACCAAATTCGGCTGTGAGTGTCTTCTGCCCTATTACCGCCAGACTGGCTCAGCTGGCTCTCGTGACAGAAAATGCACATGCCACATCCATTGGAGCAATGCCATTAAAGTGTTCCCTTTTATCATTCGATGTCATCACTCATCTTTTCTGAGCCATACATTTCTAGTCTTGTGCGGGTTTTGCAGGTGCAGTAAAAAAAAAAAAAAAAAAAAATAGAGAAACAAGTTTGGCTCTTGAGCTCAAGGCTTAGGTGAAACACATTCATTTCACGACCACATGATCTCTCACTAAAACATGACAAATACCTCTCCCAATGCCAACAACTTAGCAAGTTTGGCTAGTTTAGGCAGTCATCTCCAAATAGTAACGTTGTTATATTAAAGGGATGAGCGTTAGGTAGGGTGTTACAGCCTTAAAAAAACATTTTACGTTTCTTTCAACAAAGTTCCCAATAATTCCTTTTAGAAAAAATGTCCCTATTCCAAACATGTACAAATGTAATCTGACATGTACCTTTATTTCAAACTTGTACAGTATGTACTGTAAAAAAAATCCTTGATAAATTAACACACATGACTAAACAGTCACAGTTTTTCTCATGTATAGGGTATGTATAAGTCCTTGATAATGTTCTGCGTTATTTACTCCATTGTTTATCTTTCATAAACTTGTGCAGGATTGTAAAACCGCTGTCATATCAGGTTTTTTTGGGGTACAGAGGAACACGGAAGCCGTCATTTCAGGTTTTTTTTTTTTCAAAGATTTCAATGCTATTGTAGTTTTATAGATTTTCATCGCAGATGTCTTTGTTATTTTAGCTCAGGAAATGTTTTGCAGATTGCATCCAAATAATATACTCAATTTGCCTCAATCACTTAAAGCTCAGTTAATTACCAATTATCCACATCTTGTGTTTTAACTGTCTACAATTTTAGCCATCCTTGGAGAATGCCAGTAACCCCAGTCCTTAAAGTATACATGTCCATGCAAAAACCAAGCTCATTCATGTCAGAAAAACATGTTTTCCTTCTTACAGTGACTTCACACCCCAAATTGCCCCCCCCCCCAAAAAAAAAAAAAAAAAATAAAAAAACCCTCCAAAGAAGGACATTTCAGTCACTATGGTCACACTTCCTTCTATATAGAGGGAAGGTACATCAGTACAGTGGGCCCTCGGTTTACGAGATTAATTCATTCCACGGTTGGGATTGTAACGCAAATTCGCCGTATAGCGGGCAATCCAAATTTATGTTAATTAGCTAATGCGTGTAAAACGCAGGTAAAAAATTGTATATGCATGTTAAAAATTATCAAAATAGTGTAGTAAGTGCTACTTATATATAATATACACATATACAATTAAATAACATCATGAATAAAAAATATATGAAAGATTTATTTACCTTTGACGTGACGACCTTGTTATGGCCATATTCCCTAGTGAGGGTAGCCTAGCCTAGGCTAGCCTTCGTATTTCTTGATTTCATCTCCTGCTTCGTTTCCTTATAAATCAGGGGTGTCAAACTCATTTTTACTATGGGCCACATTGTAGTTCTGGTTTCTGTCAGAGGGCCGGTATGACTGTGAAGTCAAATCTTTTTTAAATGCTTTTGTAAAATACGCACCAAGTTTTGAAATCAGAGGCCGGCAAAAACTGATTGTGAATTAAAAAATGCTCGTATTTTCGCCACAGATTTTTAAACGTTAAAGACAACTTGCAAATTTGCTCTTTTAGCCAGAAACTTGAAGTCAAATCAGCATTTCACGGGCCACAAAAAATGATGTGGAGGGCCGGATCTGGCCCCCGGGCCTTGAGTTTGACACCTGTGTTATAAATCATCTTCTCTCTTTAACATCACTTGCAATCTTGGCACCCATGGTTAATCAATCCAAGTTTGAATTAAGCACAGAAAGGCACAAATACAATATTGAAAGCACTCTCACACGAGATAAAGTCTTTCGGCAGACAACTTTGTGACCCCACGCGCTGACCAATAGCAGACCAGCATCTTAGTGACTAGTGACGCCAACCAATAGTAAATCAGTATCTTAGGGAGTCCTGATGCCGACCAATAGCGGACCAGCATTGTAATGATGTAAGCAGCGATGCGTGTAGTGATGTATGAGCGCGTTGCCCCTAGTAGACGTCCGTGCACACTGACCGCCATGTTTGAGAAGAGAAGGTATTTTTTTAAGTCATAAGGTGAAAAAAATGGCATAAAGAGGGGACAAAAAAATATTGCGGTGCACATCGTAAGGTGAAAAAAAAAACGTAAGGCAGGGACGTCATAAACCGGGGGTCCACTGTATTGTGTGTATGTGAACTAACAATTACACATGTGTGAGAGCGAAGTAAATGTGTTTTTTCATTGGTTTACAATCAGCAATACTGTGACTTATGAGGAGTGTAGGACATATTTTAAGCATTATGAGCATTGGTGCATGTTCCAAACAAAACAGTTCTTCTATATTGGGATAAAAGCGGTTCAGCGCCGGTGGAAAGAGCTTTCAGACCTTGTCTTGGACTTTTCAAAAGTTCAAGCTAGCATAGAGAAACCAAAAAGACAATTTTGATTGAGCAGTGTCAAAAAATACATACAAATATCTATGTTAAATCAAGTTTTCAGATTTATTGACTTAATGAAAGTCATTTCACAAGACATAATACATTATTCCCATTTGTGGTTGTTGCATACAGTATACTTTAAAATCAGGTGGGTCAAAAATATCTCATGTTGGGTCAAAAATAAACCAAACATATCCTTGGTCAGTTTGAACCTACATTCTGGCTCATTTTGGATTTGTTTTGTACTAAACAACTTTGATTATTATGTCAAACTGACACTTGTAGCTAGTCGGCACAGTTTTGACCCAAAATTGTTGCAGTTTTTAACCCTGCTGTTTCAATGTTAAATTTAGTTGTGTTGGAAACCAAAGTTCAAATTATTCTTTTTGTACAGGGATAAATAATCACATGATAAATTTGTTGTTCACCATTCAATTGTGGTTGTAGCTAGTTTTTTATATATACTCTGTCACAGGTGTTGAACCCCAGTCCTTGAGGGCCGATACCCTGCATGTTTTCGAACCCTCTTTCTCTAACACACCCGATTCAAACGATTAGGATAATTTTCAATATCCTGCAGAGCTTTCTTTTAGGGGAGAGAAAACCAAAAAAACATGCAGGATGCTGGCTCTCGAGACTGGAGTTCGACGCCTATGCTATGTAAATAAATGGCCAAAAGCATAATCTGTTACAGAGGTTGACCTTTGAACAATGGTACATTTTGTGTGTGCGTGCGTGGGCATTTTGTGGTTTTGCAACTTCAAGAGTTGATCCTGTGACTTCATCAAAGTTCTGGTCCATTCAGCGCTTGGTTCTGTCAAAGGCTTTTGCTGCGCTAGCTGGGCGCCTCATCTCTTTGATGATGTTCTATAGAGGCTCAATCCGGGCCGGTCTATTCATGAGAGCATGCACATACGCACGTACTGGGTGATCAATGTTACCTCAGTCAAATGATAAAATCAAGCAGTAGTTGATTTAATGAGTTTGACCGTCGTTATAGTAACGCTGACACGTGTTGTCGTCTGCTATCTGAATCCAGCTTTGTGTTTCTGATGCCCATTGCTTTTTATATGCTACACTGTTCCCATGTGTGAATTATCTACAGCAAAGGTTAATCCCAGCCATATGATAAACAGGAATGAAGGGTGTGCTTGTTCCGCCTAAGTCATGAAGTCAGCACTGAGTGGGAATGTTGCCGTCATCACTTGTAGTTAGACAAGTTATGCAGTAATAATCCTCAGCAGTCCACTTGTTGGTTAACAGCACTATACTGCTTAACATGAACCCTTCTATGCAAGAGAGGGAGTCTGTACTTTTTGTAATTCCAGCCATGATTAGAACACAACATGTGATGTCAGATTTAGAAAACAGAACATCTCAAGCCCATTTCCTCTAATATCTGTGTGTAATAAGGGCATATTTTCAGACTTGAAAGACGGTCTGCTAATTCTTGCATGACCTCGTGACAAAGCGTGCGTGTGTGTGTTTGTGGGCGAATAAGAGCTAGAGATAGGGCTCTTTTGTTAGCCAGGTGATAAAAGGCTTGCTTGTCATTAACTGACATTAAGAGTCACAGAGGACTGAGGGCAAAGTGACCTGACACCACATTGTGTGTGCTTGTGTTGCGTGCGGTGGTGCGTGCATGCACGTACATGTTTTTTTTTTTAACCTTAAATCAGTGTAATTCGTGAATTTTCTATAACACTAATGATTGTCTCACCTTTTTCACTAATGCTGTTGTGATTATGTGCAAACATGAGTTGTGTGTTACTGTGCGTGTGTGTACACATTGAATACCAAGTATCAGCTGGGTGAGGTTGGGTGGATAGTCAAGAGTAGGAATGGGTAGGCAAACTCATATCCTTGATAGATTTTCTAACTCCGCAGAAGATAGATTTCTGTAACAATCCTTAATTAGTGCAATAAACTACAACATTTCCTATAGTTGTAAAAGCTACAGAATAAAATAGCTTGACTTACTGTTGCACTTACTTCTGCAGCGTGCTTAGGTAAATTATATTACTCAGGTTCAGTGTTTGCTGTATATTCTCACAGGTTGCCACTCCTAAATCCTAGCCGCCACTCCTTCAAATTTCTTGCAGGGCTAAACACTGGGACTGATTCATCCGTAAATATGCCCAACTTTACAGAATGCACTGATGACATTTTCATCTGGGCGCACTGCACGATTGCATGTTTTAACTACCACCAGAGTGTTTGCATGACATGCATGAGTGTTTGCATGACAACAGTCTTTGCTTTTTTTCTCACCCTGAAATATTATTTACCAGTGTGAAATGGCGTTGCGTTTCTCACCTGATTGCTAATATATACAGTGCTAGCTGTCAATTGAGACCCAAAACTTGAATATACGTTTGAAATGACCGAAAAGGACAGGTTGCCTGCTAATTGATTAGAATTTGCATAAAAGTAAATAACGTGCTTGGTTCTTAGTAGGCCTTATTGCTTTTTTCATTGGTTTGCAATCAGCAAGTAAGTTAGCTGTGTTACCCAGTGTGTAGGTTTTGTCATATCTTGGGTGAATTTGTTTAAATTATTATTTACTGTATTTATTTATTTTAGTTAATTATTCTTTATTATTATTTGTAAGTGTCAAGCCTTGAAACCTTGCTTATATGCTGCTTGTTTAAAAGAAGACCAATAAATACACGTTTGACAAACATAATCGTGATTTCAATATTGACCAAAATAACCATGCAGCCCTAGTAGAAAATCATTAAAGGTCAGATGACTGTTGAAAATAAAATAAAACCTAATCCATGGCTCTGAATAATATTCTTGTTTTTCAACATATTTATAGAAGACTAATTCAAAAGTGCTCCTTTGTGCAGCCCTAGTTTCTCCATATCTGCTTACACATGCTTGGACATGGCCCCTTTCCGTTGAACAAAATAATTTTCACATAAAATCCATGTCTTATGAAGTTACAGAACAATAGACCTGTTATCCCAGCTCCTGTTTGTTGCAGATAGTTCTCGCTACAATAGGGTCAACATAGCTCGGTTGTAAAGTGGTCACATACCAACCCAAAGGTTGTATTTTCCATTTCCTACCATCGTGACCATCTCTTGAGCAAGATGCGATGCTAGGGGGGGCACGGATGACTACAAGTAACGGGCTTAAAAGTTAATAATTAGGCCTAAAAGTTAACATTTGTTCAAAGTGTATTTGTATTGCTTATTGTCTTTTGTTAATGTTAATAGGATACCATTCCAGGTAAACTTACATATTTTTTTAAGAGATGATGATCTTATTTACAGTCACCGTGACAGTCAGGTTCCAAATAGTGCTTTATTCGTTCCATATGTATGCTGATGGTAAAGATGTCTTATAGTTTGTTTTCCTCTTATAACAAACAGCCCCTTAAAACCAACTATCCTCATAACTCTGGAGCTTAAACATAGAATGACTTTATTTCGATCTAGCTTTTTATTGCCACGAATTTTCCCCGAACCGTAGCCATGCCCTTCATTTGGGGCATGGCTGAAGACTCGTTTTATTTTATTATATTTTTTTTCTCTCCTCCCTAGTGACTTTGTTTTGGGTTAAGGTTAGACTGATGTCAGTTGGACAGATTAAATCTTTTGCTTTTTACAATCCAACTCCTTTTCAAACTGTTATACCAGAATTGTACGTTAACAAAATCTCATGATGGAAAAAAAAGTTGTTGATTGTTTACATACACTCAAAATAGTTAGTTTTGATCGCTAACCACACATCTCTTTTTCTGTATACGTGAGTGTGTCTCTGCCATAATGGCAAGTGAGGTAGGCATTGCTGTCACGGCACATAATGACATGGCTAAATACTGCACCGTTTCCTTTCCTTTCCACCTTAAATGTAACAGAATAAAAATATTGTGGCTCCGGTATGACAGCCATTCGGCCATCCGTTGTGATACTTCCATGAACATGAATGTTAATCGAGCCCGCTGTGTGTGATGTCACAGCGTTCTTTGCGCATGTGGGACTGTATTGTGCCATTTGGCGTTCACACACAGGTCACATATTGGTTGCATGTATTTGGAAATGTGAACCACCTCACGGGAAAATCAGATTCCACCAGAAAATTCCAAAAATTCAGAATTGAGTATTAAGCCCTGCAGTATGAAGTCTAAAGAGCTGAAGTAGTGGACACCCCGAACCATATGCTTAATGCTGCGAGGTATAGAAAAACAGAAACACTTCACACTAGCGCAGGCAGATATGATGCATGCTTTTCTTCCCCTTTTCCAAATGTTTTTTTCAGAATGTTTACACATTAGACTCAGCAAGATGCAGACTCGCCAAAGCCAAAATTTCACCTCCCAAAAACAATGACAGATCAGTTTAAAGAAAGGCCAAACTATTACAATATAGCGTCATGAAATGCTGAAATTAATGAATAAGGTTAATGACATTCTTCTAATTTGTCATTTCAAGTTTGTGCTCATAAGCTGCTCCAAAAGGTCAGCCTATAATCGTATCGACAAATAATGTTTGCCCTCACGAGTAGTATTACGTTGAAATAACGCCAGGTATCGGTTCAGTACAGATACAGTGGGCCCCTGGTTTATGAGATTAATCCGTTCAGCGATTGCGATCGTAAAGCGAATTCGCCGCATGGCGGGCAATCCAAACCTGTTAATTAGCTAATGTGTGTAAAACCCACTATATACATATTAAAAATTGGTATCAGAATAATACAGTAAGTGTGACTTTGTATAAAATATATGTATACAATTAACATAATAGATAAAAAATATATAAAGGCTTTATTTACCTTCAAGTCATGAGCTTGTTATAGCTTATTCCCTAGTGAGGGTAGCCTAGCCTAGGCTATCTTAGCCTTCTTCGTATAGCTTGATTATCTCCAGCTTCGTTTCCATACTAATTGTCTTCTTACTTCTCTCTTTAACATCACTAGCAATCTTGGGACCCATGGTTAACCAAGTTTGAATTAAGCACTAAAATGCACAATAAATACAATATTGAAAGCATTCTCACACAAAATAAAGTCTTTAGGCAGCCATCTTTGTGACCCCGTACGCCGACCAATAGCAGACCAGTATCTCAGGGAACCGTGACGCCGACCAATAGCGGACTAGCATTGTAGTGATGTAAGCAGTCACGCGTGTAGTGCGTGGAGAGCGCGTTGCCCTGAGTAGACAGCGTGCACACTGACCGCCATATTTGAGAAGAGAAAGTTTTTATTTTATTTTTAAATCATACAGCGATAACATTGGCTTGAAGAGGGGACAAAAAAAACTTCGAAGTCCACATCGTGAGGTCAAATAAACATAAGGCAGGGACGTCGTAAACCGGGGGTATCAATGCTCGCCTACCCCTACTAAAAACATCTTCACTACATTAACAAAACTGTACCCTAAAAATGACAACTTTAACCATCCTATCCAATGTTGTAGGACATAATTTTCCAATACTTACGCAAAGTTTGTTTGAGAGTTAGAAGGTCACCCATCTGCCAGCAAAAGGGGGTGTTTTAAAACATAACCTCTACGCATAGGGTATGAAAATGTGACGTTTTCAAGAGTGAGTGCCTATAAAGTGACCTTTTTGACTTCACTTTGTTTATGTGGGAACGTCTGTGTGTATCTGTGTCATTTCTTTTTTTTTTTTAATAAAAGCGGCATCCGTCAGCAGATCTCATCAACTGTTTTATTGAGGCATGACTGGATGAGGCTTGCATGTGTGTACATGAATCTGTCTGAAGAATGTATGCGAGTGAGTGCTCCCTTTTTTTTTTTCCTGTCTGACATTCACACAAGCATGACTGATGCTGGTATGCAGGTCCTTGTTAACTGTGTGAGTGTGTATGTGCATGCGTGTGTGTGCGTGTGTATGTTTTTGTGTAGCCGTGAGAAAATTGGAAGGCATATGTGTGCTTGGAGGGTCAAGGGTGGGAGTGAGGATTAGAAAAGCCATTTTGACAGTGCTATGAGTTTTCTAAACTTTTTTTTTTTTTTTTTAATGGTGGGGAAAGGCTTATTCTTTTTCCAGAAACAATCCCGCCTCGCCCTTCACACTAAAACTGAATGTTCAGCTGATTGGTCCACAGCAGGTTTGGTTGCCCTCGCCCACCCGGATCCTGCCTCCACACCTTCATCACACCTCGTTGAAGTCAGCAGAGGTTTTATTTTCATTATTTCAACATGTACAGTAATGCATGAAACTGGCCTTGCCAGAATGAGTGCCAAAAATGTCACCGTTTGATTAGCCTCCATGTCCAAAGCACTCCGTTTGAGTGCACTTAATTTAACTGGCGGAATTTTATTTTTGGACCATTACAAACCGCTCGGGAGCAGGAGGGCAGAGCTCAATGAAAGGTTTATGAAAATCACTGAGTGTCCTGTCTGTTGTCCAAATATTTGTCTGGTCGGGCCACACGGTGGGAGACACAAAGGGCATTTGAGAGGCGAGGAGTCTGCCTGTAAATGCCACAAATGTGCACTTTGTATACCGATCCAGCTGCATCCGGAGGCCTAATACAAACGGAAAGAAGGAGTCAATCAAAACACTGGAACAATTATGAATATGCTTTTATCTGAATCCACTTGCCTGTGCACTACATTTTCTCATATTTCTTTTTTGTAATCCAGCTGCACCCTTCCTCCTACTCTGTTTTTCAGTCCACAGTCACAGTTACAATTTATTTTCGGCCATCAAACATTTGGAAACTACTGGAATGTGGCTAGAATAATTGTTTGAATGTCCCTTTTGACTCTTCTGACCGCATATGTTTTGGATATTAATTCCAGTTTTACTTCCTCGTACAAACATTCATTCAGTCAGACGATGACTAAGTAGAAACAAGACTACAAATGCAGTAGTTGATTGAGAAGTGTGTGCAGGCATCTCATGTCGATTTTTTTGTTGTTCTTGTTCAGTAGCCAATAATTTAGATGTATTTGCATTGAACGCACTGGGCCATAACACTCATACATTTCATAGAAAGTGCATTTTAATCAATCATAATTAATGATTAATAATTCATTTCATGATTATAGCTTACAGCCTAATGAAAACTCATATTATATCCGCTCGAGAAATTTGAATATTAGATAATAATATTACATATGATACAAGACATTCAATAATGCATCCATCCATTATACTAACTAGGGCATGATATTGGGTCTTAAAAGTGAATTGCAATATATTGCGATACAGCGAATGCCTATTGCGATACGTATCGCGATATATTGAGCAATGTTTTTTTAAGAAAATATGGCATATATATTATTGACTGGAAAATAGAAATACAAAATAGTCAGAATTAAAAAATGTTATTTATTCATTTTGAAAACTGCACATGATTGACATCTATGATTCAGAACATAGTACAATATGAAATGTGATAGTAATTAAAAACAGAAATTATGGAATGGAGAATTTCTTTTTATACCTTTTTGGTCAGCTCCTAGCATCTTGGTGAGTTGCTCTCATAATTCTTTGTCACATTTGTGGAAAACAATTCCATTATTGACAGTTGAGTTTGACTGTTGCTGCCAATAGCACTAGTCTTGTCTGGCTCGCTGGATGGTTTGGAGTTGGACCACAGTTTGGACTGTGACACGCTGCGAGATGTTTTGGCTGAATGGTGACGTTGCATTTGTTCGTTGCTCCACCGCTTGAACATACTATTTGTTTGCAGTGGTAACAAATAGCATCCTTGTCCATGATGGTGTTTTTTTTTTGTTTTTTTTTTAAAGGCCAACGTGTGTCCATATGCTGAATTTAGCCCTATTACTACGGACCACTTCATACTCTTCTTTTTCTGCCATTTTTGCTCTTCAACCGTAAACCGATATGTGACATCACTCGCGTTGACAAAAACAAAAAATACGACAAAAACCGAGGAGAAATCGATTGTTATAATTTATCAAATAAAGTGAAACCTCAAGATACAGTCAATTCTGTACAGGTTTTTTTTTCTTCATATTATGAAATGTAATTAGCATATAAAAGAAACTAAACGAAATAAGACAAAACAAAACTTGAAATCTCAAAATTCCAGTTAGAATTAAACGCAACATGAGATTCTACTGCTCGTTAATTTGGCTGCTCGGATATTATTGCACTTCTCGGGAAGATGGGAACACATATGGGAGTTTACGAGGATTACTTTAACATGGTGAGGAATCCCAAGATACAGTATGACGCCAACAAATGAAACGAAGAAAAGGAATCTTCGTATCATAACGTTTTTTTCTCGCTGTTTTCCCTCCTCCTGCTGCCGCCATGTTTGCTTTGGAACATGGGCTTACTCGAAATGTAATGTATCATAACATTTAATGTGGTGGTTTTGAAGCGCTTGGAATTATTTACATGCAAAACATGATTCATAGGATGACGAAAATCATGATACGAAAGGAATGGCTTGATTAAAAATAAAATATTATGAAAATAAGGCGTTTCAAAACCAATACCCAATATATTGGATTGCAATATGGGTATTGCGTCACTTCGTATCGCGATGTATCAGTATTATCGCCCAGCCCTACTACTAACACACAGGTGTCATCCCCAAGGCCCTGGGGCCCGATCCGTCCTGCCACGTCATTTTCTGTGGCCCGTGAAATACTAATTATCACTTTAAATTCCCAGCTAAAATACAAAATTTGCGTGTTTCTTCAACTTTTACTTTTTTTTTTTGTCACGAATACTACTTTTGAACAGTTTTTAGCGGCCTCTGATTTCAAAGTGTGTCAAATTTATTTGACCTCACAGTCACAATGGCCCTACCGACAGAAAGTATAACTACATTGTGGCCTATGATAAAAATGACTTTGATACCCATGTACTAATGACTTATTCTCACTAAGGTCCTGGGTGTGCTGGAGCCTATTCCCAGCTGTCGTCAGGCAGTAGGCGTGGTACACCCTGAGCTGGTTGTCAGCATATTACATAATACATTTTCAAAGGATTTTTGATATGGAAATTTGTGTCCTGTGTCAAGTTTCTCTGTTTTGCTGAGTGTGAGAAGTGGTTGCGCATGTACCAGGTTATGAAGTGTGTAAAAATGTTTTTTTTCAGTATATCGCTAGACACTGAATATGCAGTACATTTGCACATTGTTTGAGAAGCTGTGTTGTGCCACTGTTAGCAAATGGTTGTAAAAAGTGACATAGACACATCACAGTCAATTTCTTTTTCAGGAATCAAACTCAATGGCCAATTAATTAACCTTATTGTTCTTGTTTTTTTTTTTTTTTAGTGTGTATGTGTGTATGACTCACCACTGTCTGTGGCGTAGCGTGCCAATATATAGTACCCATATTTATGCAAGTGTTATGCCTGACCCAGAAACACAATTTGCTAGAGGCCATATGGCAGACCAATGTAGATAAACTGTCACCCCCCCCGCCACATACCCACACACCCACCCACACGAACACAGTATGAGGTGATGACCCGTAGTTTTTGTGACAGAGTCAGCTTACGTCCTATCAAATCAAATACTAAAATTTTGTCATTCCAAAACCAATGCATGATTCAATTCGGATAGACTTGTAGATAATACTGTTAGTTTCGATGGTGCGAGCTCAACCTAATGAAACAAAAAGGATTACTCAATGCAAAAAAGCATGGTTTTGAATTGCATTGTAATATGAATATTTTTGTCCAATTCATTCCTCGATTCATTGTGCATGTGTCAATAGTATCAACCTTGTAACTATGGCGGCGCGATATTGGCCAAAAAATAAAACAAATCTTCTTAAATTTATAAATGAAAATGCTTGAATCACAGCACTGCGCTAACAACGAATCCACGCCGTAAGTTGAGGAGCCCTTGCATAAAGTTTAAGTGCATTGATTTGTGTTCCTTTTCTGGATTTAAATGTCACCATGAGCCAGTATTTAGATTTGATCTTCGTTGCCATTATGACATTCGTGGTTTTCCACTTGTTCACTTTCAAGTGATGGGTAAGTCTCGTTTTTGTTCAGGCTGACTCGCTGACTGAGCAGAGGTCTCGTCATGATGCTCTGAGACACCAGGGTTCATATGCGCGCTGCGTCAACCGTGACCATTTCACAACAGAGCCGCATAGCCTCTTGGATGGAAATTACCCAGATTTGTTTTCGATAACATCTTTATGTTTTGCTGTGTTTCAGGGGCTCGGTGTTTTCTCTGGACTTTGGAGCCATGCGGGTTTGCGACTTGAAGTTTGATCACGTCCGCCGGCTGTCCACTCCCCCCAATCCTCTCACCATGCCCGTGACGAACCCAAACCCCACCCCTAGCTGTCACACAGTGTGGAAGTACTACTGCAGAGACAACTTTGGCTGGAGGGAGTACTCTGAGGTGAGGCTCAATCATGACCACCAGGCCAAACACATTAACTCTGATTCGATCAATTGGTTAGCCAGCAGCTGCTGTAGAATCAATACATGTTCATCTGAATAGATTACACTATAACTTGTAACGCTGCTGCCACCATCCATTTGTATTTTTTCCAGTGAAATCATCAACTTCTTATTTGAAGTTAATTATCATTTCTCCATGCTCTATTGACTGCAAACAAGACTCAGCCATACTATGATCTTCTTTTCTCCAATAGCCTGTGGTGAGGCTTATAGAAAAGGCAACTCTAAGGGGTCTCAAGGAGGTGCGATTCATTACACTCCAGAACCAGTACATCCTAAACATCAGGGAGGGCTTCCAGCAGAACGCCATGTTTGGGTTCAGGCGTCAGATCAAGAAGCGGCCCATGTTCATGTCCTCAGTGATGCTCACACCCCACCTAGAGTAAGTAAAATATTCAACTTGATATGATCTAGCCCTTTGCACTCTTTAATATTCAAACCACACCATGTCACAAGCACCATGAAAGACCAGACCAAAACTTACTTGGCTTATGCTTTTAAAACATTTCAACTGGAGGTGAGAGAATTAAGATATTCTCAAATATTACAGAAATATTACAAAATGTTGCACTCAGAATCGCAAAGGTCACTGGATAGTCTGCGGTGCACACAAGTAAACGTTATATGCATGCTTATACATTTAAAACAAACAGGCACAACAGACCATTGGCACATAAGCCTCCACTTACAATTATTGGTTCTCGATCACTACACATCTGGTTTTAACAGCCTCTGTCTTTTACAGCCATTTAGCTTTCAACCTTGACACAATTGAAAGACACACGTAGAACTGTTAACATGGGATACACATTGGGTTGCCTGTGAATGATAGAATCCTGTATTTTATTACCAGAGGTCACCATGCATGACAGTGTTACAGTACCAGCTCCAATCTGAGTGATTCTTGGTCGGCTTAGTATTATTAGTTCACTAACATTGTCTGTGTAGCGAAAAGGCTCCTGCTGGCTCACATGTGGAAAATGGCACAGTCCAAGAGAAAATGGCCTGGGTGATACATAGATTTTTAATTTATTTTATTTATTTTTTTCACTTAATAATTAAATCCCAATATAATACGATTTTAATAATAATAAAAAAAAAAATAGAATTTCCTCCCCTTGTGCTGCGGTCCATTTGGCCCTCATGAGCTTCCGGAGCTTCTGCATTCCTATTGTTTCCTTCACACTTACGCCAAACAGAAAACTACCAGGAAATTTGAACAAATCAGAATTTTATTTATTTATTTATTTATTTATTTATTTATTTATTTATTTATTTATTTATTTTAATTTGGGGGGGGGGCTTTATTTTTAGGCAAAATGGCCCTGCCCTACAAGAAACCTAAACAGATTTTTTTCATGCAAAAAGTAAATATTAAAACAGTAAACCAAGCTGATTTGAGTGATCCTAAATCTATCTGCAGCCATTTACTCAAGTAATGTGATGATTCCCACCCTTTGCTGCAGTGATATTCCAAAAGA
Organism: Hippichthys cyanospilos; assembly: GCF_059441005.1. Classification (NCBI taxonomy): domain Eukaryota; kingdom Metazoa; phylum Chordata; class Actinopteri; order Syngnathiformes; family Syngnathidae; genus Hippichthys; species Hippichthys cyanospilos. The sequence continues at coordinate 19,477,050 of NC_142379.1, read as the reverse complement.
ATGTGAAACCAGATTCAAAACAAGTGTCATCTCACCTCATTTGCAGAGTTTTTCACGTCCTCGGCAGAGCGCCAGTCATCTGCTCTCATCCCACACTGAGCGAATTAGAACGAGCTGTTCGTACAGGATTGTAGAGGACCTGGCAGCTCTGAAAAGGGAAAATGTAGGAGTGTCAGAGATGGAGGAAAGAAGATGAGAATTGTGGGTGCAGAGGACAGTGAGTGAGAGAGAGAGAGAGAAAATGAGGCACAAAGCCAAGAAAGTGAAAGATGGAGGGCGCTAAATGGTTTCCAGACTGGTTGAATGGAGTGTGAAAAGTGTCTATGAGCTGGAATTTGGAACGAGGGATTTTTGTTCCCGTGTGTTTCCAACGAATGCTGTGTCCCAAATGTCCAAAACAAATGTGTGCATGTGTGTGTGACAGGAACAGCCTGTGCACGGCTTAAAGGTTGAGGTCATTGGCTTGAGTGACACTCTCCTGCCTCTCCACTCTGCCGGCCCTTTGTTATTGTTTCATTTCTCAATTGCTTAGTGTCAATTCTTCCAAGCCCTGTGGGGATCGAGACGTCGATCGCTGTGCGAGATTGAGACCAGACAGACAGGACGAGAAAAACTGTCACAGTCACTTAGAATCAAACTCTCTTGACAGTACGCCCTGGCTCATATTCTTCTGGATGATGGCACAGGCTTCATTTACAGTGATAGTGTGAGAGGTTGACAGTTAAACCATGGCTAGTGACCCACGTGACAGACAAAATGGGGTTTTCCTGACACGGTGACTGCTTTGCAACAGGCACTGTATTCGTCTTTCTTTTCTGATGTTTGGCTTTCTCGGCTCTTTTTCACATTGCACCATCGTTAACGCCTTGAGGGATATTGTGGAAGGCCAGGCATGACCCATCATCACAGCAGAATAACCAGCATTTTAACAACAAAGCTTAGACTGTGAATGTGATGAACAGATAGACCAGTATTTTACTGTTCCAATCACTGGCATTCTGACAACCCTTTTTATACATGCAAAACTTTTTCATCTGTTTTCTTTAGTCCTTTAGGGTCGTCACCAGTGTGTTAGACTAAACAATCAACCCATCACACTCACATTTTAGCCTCAAATAAGGCTAGGTTCACACCGCTGCCTGAAGTGATTTTTTTTTTTTTTAAACAAACTGTGACTTTTGATTGTAAAATCAACTCATTGCTTACCTAATCATTGTTAGCAAAAATTAAAATTTGCCTTGTTTTGAATCACAAACCCCTTGTTTGACCTCAACAAATTTCATCGTATGTATTTAAGAATACAAGGTTATGTTATGAATTCATATGTAATTAATAATGACTATTTACTTGTCTAAAACGGATGTAAATGGAGACCTTTAACTGGTACTGCATGTTGCTGTTCATGAAATACCTTGGCCTTTTTAATGAATAGCGAATCCATTTTAGCTTGGATACAAGCAAGTTGGAGATCACCGTAAATATATATAATTGGGTGGAATGTTAAGAATATTTCTGTCTCTTCTTCAGGACTTTGGGTGGCATCTCTTCATCTCCACTGTCTAGATCTTCCACGTCTTCCTCATCCGCCTCTTCAGTGGATCTCACAGCGTCGCATCCACTCTCCCCGACAACCACCAACCCGACAAGCCTTTTCCCTGAGACGTGGTTGCCCATGGCGGTGAGCCAAGACTTCCTCCAAGTGCCCGTGTCCCGTGATGACCGCAGCTACAGGACCGTGTACAGCTTGTTTCACAAAACGGTGGCAGAGACCAAGTTCAGGATCATTAAGATACTCCGGGTACAAAATCCGTTCCTTTGGGAGAAGTACAAAAGGTGAGTTTTGGATTCAGCAAACAATTCATCAATCACACACTTCCTCAAAAGTTGGATTTTATCGGGTTGACAGAGTACTATTTTCAGCAGCATTGCATGTATTTCTATCTTTTGCTGTGACTAGAGAAATGCAATTTATCAAACCTCTTGTCCATATCGTTGTTGCTGCCGAAGAACTTGCAAGCATTTCACACTCAGCTGGATTCTCACAGAAATGTGAGTACATAGTGCAGGATGTGAAATGCTGCGAAGGGGAAGAGGAAGAAAGAACAAACGAAACTCGCCCCGGTGGGGCTTCGTGAGAACGAGCTGGCGTTTGTGTGCGAATAAAGCGGATGGAGTGATGTTTAGGTGATGGTGATGTTCCGTTTGTGAGCACAGTGAGCAAGCCGCTGCGGTCGGAACTGGGCGACGCGCGCGCACACAGACTGGTACCGCAAGGGTTTCACAATGACTGACGTTGTGTCATTCTGAGAGTGCGGCCCCTTTCTGAGCATTATTTGATTTCAACCCTCACTCCTGTTTTGACCAACAACTCCTTCATAGCACGTGCGCGTGTGTAGACATTTGGTGAAGGCTCATGCTGGATTATGCGTCTTAAAGTTTGATGTCAGCAAACTATAGTGCATACTGTAAACAGTAAACAGCATACAGTATACAAACGGGGCTGTTTGGATGCGTGCCGTGGCCGTCTGTGTCAGGTCACAAGCTTCAGGATCACGGGAGGTCATGCCTGGGTCACCGTCGAGCTGGCTTTCGCCTGCGCGTGCCTGATTGATCCGCTCACATAAAACGAGCTGTGTGCGTGTGCTGAGCAAGAAACGGATTAGGCTCAATGTTCTTACTGGTATTAGTGCAAGCAACTTTTGGATTCAAGCTTTTTGCTAATTTAGTTTATCATTTGTATGTTTTTTTTGGATCTTTTTCAATTTGTCTTTTTTCTAATCTGTGAATGCAAAACGTTAAAAGGGAATTAGATTCTGTGTGACTGAACCTCTTTGTCCACTCCAACAGGAAGAAGGAGTACATGTCCAGGCGTATGTCTGAGATGGACCGGCTGCTGAGCGAGCGTCACCTTTTCCACGGCACCTCAGCAGACGTAGTGGAGGGCATCTGCAAGCACAACTTCGACCCGCGGGTCTGCGGCAAACACGCCACCATGTTCGGCCAGGGATCCTACTTTGCCCGAAAGGCCGTCTACTCGCACAACTTTTCCAAGCGCTCGCCCAAAGGAGTCCACTGCATGTTCCTGGCCAAAGTGCTCACTGGCAGGTGTGTTCTATCATTAAATCCAGAGACTGGATTTTTTTCTTTGGTGTCTAATTTAGGGGAGAATCGCCTTTTAGTGATTTCAAAGGGAAAATTTGTTATACATAAGCATAGCATTAGCAGAGTGCCATTTACAACACTAGCTTGGTCACTAATTTGGAAGAATAACAGATGTGTGTTGAGACTGACCTGATGGTACTGAGTGGGGATGGGATGAAACACAAATCCCACGAGATAGGATGTTTCACGAGATTGAAACTACGAGCAAGACGAGAGAAGCAAAGTTTTTTCCATTTCAAATAATGCCCAGTATACATTTTTCAGTTTTCAAAGTTTTCTTTTTATTGGGCAAAATGCAAAACGTAAACAAGCTAGCGAGAAAATGCAAACATAAACAGTATGCAGCTACAGACTGTGCTAAAGGCTGGCAGGCGGCACCAATATCTGCAAGTTGTTATTATTGACGGGGATTCTTATTTTAACGACCGGTATTCATAATATATGCAATATGTTATCAATCTGGCGGCTAGCACGTCCGCCTCACAGTTAAGGGACCCGGGTTTGAATTCGGCTGGCTCCGGCCTTCCTGTGTGGAGTTTGCATGTTCTCCCCTAGCCTGCATGGGTTCTCTCTGGGCATTCCGGCTTCCTCCCACATTCCAAAAACATGCATGGCAGGTGTATTGGACATACTAAATTGTCCTTAGGTGCGAATGGTTGTTTGGTCTCTCTGTGCCCTGCAATTGGCTGGCAACCAGTTCAGGGTGTCCCCCGCCTACTGCCTGAAGTAGCTGGGATAGGCACCAGCAAGCCTGCGGCCCTTGTAAGGATAAGCGGCTCAAAGAAAATGAATGGATAGATCTTATGTTCACAACTCTATGATATTATCCATCCATTGTCTTTCGCCGCTTATTCTCACTAGGGTCACAGGCTCGATGGTATATATCCCCAGCTGTGTTTTGGCAGTCGGTCCCTTCTGAAGGTTTCTTATTTTCCCCATATGGGTTTTTCGAGTTTTTCCTTCCTTTTCTTTGTTCAAGGGATGCCGTTGTGTATTTGTGATGTTTTGTGTGATGATTTCTGGTATTTCTCTTCACCTGTAAAAGCTTTGAGACTGTGGTGATCCGGGCCTGTACAAATAAACTTGTCTTAACTTCACTTGACTAGACCCTGGACTGGTCGTCAGCCAGCCAATCGCAGGGCACACGATGACTAACAATCATTCACACACACAATTTGGAGTATCTAGTATCCCTACCATGCTTTTGTTGGAATATAGGAAGGGAAAAGGCCAGGCCAGGAATACCTCAGAGGCAAGTGGGAGGCAGACATGCTAACTAACCATCAGTCTTCCACCATGCCGCCCATAATACTGTATATTATTATGATATATATCTAATACTGTATCATATAATAATAATGATGATGATTAATCATATATGTGTTGGTAATATTATGTCGGCGTGGTTGTGGTCAAGCTTTGTAGTGTGTTTTACTGTCATGCAGCACATTCGACTGTATTCCATTGCACATGTGGCACAGCACCCCCTACCCCACCACCCCCTCGAAAAAAATCTCACGGTCTTTTAATCTTTTGAGATCTCTGACCAGTGATGTAACGAGATCTCGTCATCCTTGGTACTGATATGTGGAAAAAAAATCTCAAGGGGCAATGATTCATCAATTAATCGACGACTACTGGATTGCCAAATTAATTGATACTTATTTGGAATTACTCAGTAAATTATTTCAAGGCCTAAAATGTTCCAAATGCTTTGAATATTCCGCTTCCTGAAAGGAAATGTTTTTTGATATCCTTAGTCCCCTATGGAAGCAGACAGACTTTGTGTTGAATAAGACTAAGACATTTGCAAACATCTCTTTAAACAACAAGACATATGGAGGAACGATACAGTTTTATAATTTCTGTTGTATTATTCTGAATGTTTTTATAATGCTTTGTTAAGCCCCCTATGACAACAGTTGCTATTGTGAAAGCACTATATAAATATGTGATGATTTTCTTTAACTATGGACAACAACGTTTTGCCAATTGTCTGATATTAAGGACCAAATGAGCAACCATATTACAAATAAAAATATTGGAAGCATTTTCTCCACTCACCCAAAAAAAAAATTCCTGTTTTTTAATAGCGATGCAACTGTTTTTAATAGAGATGCAAACCAAAGATTTTTTAATCAATCAATGATTTTATTAAGAAGTTGAAGGCCTAGAAAAAATTCACAACATTTTGGCCTACTTACTCCCTGTCAGCAGATCTACCACCACAAAGTCAAATATTCAAGACAATTCAGCTGTACATTGATGTTCACGCTAATGCATTTAAAGCGGTAAATGTCCTCGATGTAATCTATTTTATTCATAACCCAAGAGAGGGGCGCAAAGATTTATGGTGTACGGCTCCTTAGGCTTGCACAAACATAGTGCTTGCGTTAAGGTGGCCTTCTTATACTTTCAACAAACAAGGTTCATGTTTTTATATGAAGCCACATGCTCTGATGCTTATATTATTCAAGCTTCCTTACACACACAAAAGAGCGGCAGCCATGTCATCATTAAATTTAGACGAGTCTTCTTCTAGATGCTGAATTATTCCGTAAGCCTCCAGACAGATGTTTGTCTGAAAACCGCGTAATGCTCTTAATTGTCCACATGAACTCAGCATGCCCTCGTCTCTGCGCAGGTTTACTGTAGGAAACCCTTCAATGCGGCGACCACCACCCATCAGCCCCCGTGACGCCTCCAGTGACCTGTATGACTCCTGCGTGGACAACTGGGTGGACCCTCAGATCTATGTCATTTTCAACGACGACCAGAGCTACCCATACTTCATCATCCATTATGAGGAAGTACCCAGCACGGTGGCCCTATGAGCACATTTTTTGCTTAAACACGCTCAAGTTGTTAGCCTCACCTACAGTAACTCCACCTAACAATTTTAAACACTTTCTAAGAGATGCTTGCAATCAAAGCTGTCAACTGGATTTAACCGGACTGGGCTCTGCAGTCAAGACCCACAGACAAGTCCAAACCGGACTCAACTGGATACAACTGGACCGTTGAGGGTCAACAGTCTATGGCACTCCCTCAGTACGTTCACATGCACTAGAAAACACCCAAACGACTAGGTTACTTAATACATTTCAATTCTAGATTTGGATTGAAACTCTTTTGCTCCTTTCACACTTCACTCTGTCCAAAACTGGATCATGTTATATTCGCGGTTAGAAGTGTACATCCAGTACATGGACAGTAGGACCGGCTTCTTGAGGAATGTGTGCATGGAAACGTACTGAGCATTCAGATGTGGATGGCAGCTGGCAACAGTCGTGCTTGGCTGAAGTCTTAAACCGCGTTTAGTTAAATAGAACGTTACAAAAAAAAATCAAATGTTCTCACCTTTGTCTTTTTGATTTAGTTTGGCTGTAAATGAAGACAGGTCCATTGTAGTAAACGTCTGGTATCTTGGACTTTAGTATTTCAAGGAAGCAGCAAGCAACCAACAAAGGCTTCCAATAACTCGGACCACGCTGTTCGTAAGAAAGGGAAAATAAAAGAAAAAGATTAAAAATTAAAAAAAAAAAACCTTGTGTGTTTTCCCAGCTGCTGGCCTGTGTGTTTTTCAAGTTTCAAGTCGACATGTTGCGTGTTTCTATTTAGTGGACATAAATCTCGGGGCCTCTTCGGTCAATGGATGGCAGTTTTGAGGAAGCCTTTTTTTTTTTTTTTTTCCAAATGGACATCTACGTACTGTAAGCCTTCAGGCGGAGGACTCATACAAAGTTGCAACTGTTCCTGGTCAGTGCCGTTTCCTTGGCGCTGACCACTTTAGTTTCCAAAAGGAGGGAATTGAAGTGTGTAGTTTTAATGCTGAGGCTGCAGCAACGAAACGTATCCCTCTTTTGCTCTCTCTCATTTTTTCTTTGGCTCTCTCTGATAGCTTCTGTTCAGAGACCAGGCAAGTTTGATTGAGACAAACTGTACAAATGTTCTTTGTTTATATTTGAACTTGTGTGCCTTTTGTTCATAAAAATGTTTATTTATGTTAGTTTAATGTAACATTGATTGAATAAAAAATGGAAAAGCAAATATGCATGGATGTGATTTATTCTAATTCGTGATGTGTTCGTGATGAATTTTGCACTTTTTGGAGATTCGGTATTTCAAGAAACACAGTTTGACACATATGAGGACATATAGCATAGAGGCCACCTATATTATGTAACCTTTAAGTAAAGTGCTTTAATTAGGATGCTTCCGATTTCACCGTATTGTCTTTTTACCATTTTTGAGAAGAAATTTGTTGTTTTGAACTGAGTTCAACTAATGCTTTACCTGAATTTTAGTCAAATAATTAACCTAACATTGAACCACTGAATCCCTCAAATCTGTGAACTCACTCACTGCCATTGTTGCCTATCAATGTCAAAAATCCATTTTAACTGGGCTGACAGTGAACAAGCTAAGAAATAAAACAGGACTCAGAACATTTGATAATCGGACAGATTTGTGAATGCAGTTAACTTTTGAAGTTTGAATTGAATCAGTGCCTAAAAAACATTCACTCAAAAATAACATCTTTACTACTTCTGACATTGACATAAAACAATAAATAAACTAAGTCAAGGGTATTTGGATATTCTTGGGAGGCAAACACTTTCCTCACCTGCTCCTTTTTACAGTCTTACATTATGTATGATAAACGATGCAGCTGTCATGTTAACTATTTAAAAACCTTTAAAATGTCCTTGCTGTGACGCTATACACTCAGAGCTTGCTGAGAGAATTCATAGAGTGAATTCTGGATCCTTTCAGTCAGTTGAGAACCCTTCTCCACCCCAACACACACCCTTTTTGGCTCCCCACCCAAAGCTGTTCCCAGCGGGGTATGACGTGAGCGCTATGTCTAATGCGGTCCAGGGGGGGAGCGCCGTCTGTCCCGGCACAACAGCACAATGTTGTTGACATTGAGGAATAGAAATATGTCCAAAATCCAGAGTGCGTATTATATTGTAGATTTTAAAGCTTGAAATACCAGAGATTGTATGGAGAACGAAACATGGTTTTGACACATGCAGTGGGATCAGACTTCGTCCTGAGCTGTAATGTTTTTAGTTATTTTCATAAAATATGAAGGGCAAAATATTCAGTAATTTCCTGGATATTACACAGTTACATTGCTTCAGGACAGTGACCAAACTTAACTTTACCCTTGTAAAAGCACTCATTATAAACATACTTAACAATCAATATGTTACTTCCGTGCTGAAAAAAGGTTCATATAAAAGTTGACATTTTAACATTTTAGTCTAACAATTATGGTTTGTTAAATGTAAATATGGTAATTAAATCACAAAAAGTAACAAAATCCATGATTGACTTTGAATGGCAGGTTACAATTGAATTTGCTGTTAACAGCAAAACGTGTTAATTTTATTGCACTATATATATATATATATATATATAGACTTTTATGTTTGTAGACTCTTATGTTTATTTAACAATGTAACATTTTGTGATTTACTCAATATTTATACTTATTAATATACTTATACAATAGTAATAGTCTGGCATAATTCAGTCCAGCACTGAAAATTCAGTCACAATTTTTCTCATGTTGCAGGTTTTCATTTAAATTTCTTTCCCCATTCTCTTTTATGTTAATTGTTCTTGTTTTAATAGGACTGAGTTTTTTATTTTTTAATAATGAGCATCAAATCTATCCTTTTTCCTCATTTTATTTGTCCCGCAGCTCAAACTCGGCCTCGACTTGGCCTCCAGTCGCTTGTCGTGCAAGGCTGTCGTGCTGAGCGTGACTTTTTTTTTCTTATAATTTTTAGGGTTATGTAGAAAGGGAATGGAGGGGTGGGGGTTTAGGGAGCGGGAGTTATTTTGCTCTCTTCGTGCCTCCTCGCGGGGCTGCGTGCCTGTCTGCTCTTCTCGTGTGCATGCAAGCTTGCTCAGGTTGCCCTCTGTTTGCCCCCATCTCCTCTCCTTGCCTCTCATCCCCCAGTCGCTCTCCCTCACTCCTCCCTCTGTTAATCTCATACCCCGCCCTTCCTTCTCTTTCTTGTCCACCCTCCAAACTCCCTACCCGACCTGCCCCTTCGCGGCTCTTAATGACTTAAAACTCCTTTTTGCCCTCTCATCTTAATAATTCTACCCCCTTCTCTGGCTGAGTTTCTCTCTCTGTTTCTTTCTGTCTCTTTAGTGGCTGCCTCTCCATGAGTCATGCAGCGGGCACTGGCTGGGTTTGTCTGCCTGAATGCCCTCCAGGAATTGCTGCCGGCACACAGAAAGCACTACTTTGTAGACCTGCTGGCTGAGGTTAGCAGAGCAAAGCAGGAAAAGATGTGCAAGAAAGGATTGTGAGAAATGGATGTGAACTGAGATGCATAACTTTATGTGTGTGTATTGAGCAGCATTTAGCCTTCCTGAGTGAGTTCAAAATAATCCACAGAAATATTTCATTACTGCAGACATTTTTGGTGCTCCCCAAGAAAAAAAAAATCAATGCACAAAATACAGAAACATGCACTGATGCAAATATAAACTTGGCTTAATTTGGGCGAGGGGTCCCTCCCAAACACTGTAAAAGTATAAAATATTTTTTTCCTAAAATTATTCTTTTAATGACAAAATTTGTTGTTTTTAACAGACATTTAGAAAATTAGACTCTCTAAATATACAAAAAGGAGTGAGCAAAAATGAATTCATGCAAGTGACCAATAATAAATCCTTTTCTATCAACATGGAAGCCAATGCTGAAAGTCGCATTCAATTTCCGTTTTGCTCTTCTTCAGCCATTGTGGGTTAAAAAAAAAAAAAAAAAAAAAAAGCAAGTAGATTTGATTTTTCTGCAAAATGTCCACAGGTCTTGCTATGGTGTACTTTATGCCTTTAATGCAGATCATCCAAGCAACACAGTTAGCTTAGTTGAGCAACATTGCCTTTTTTTATTTTAAATAACTTTTTTACAACTTCTAACCTTAAACACAGTTCATCATGTCACGTTCAATTTGATGCTTCTAGATGGCCACCTTATGACTCGATTGGCTATTGCAACTGTCTATTAACTATATGGGCCCGTTTACATATGCTTTTGCACAACGCACAGAAGCCCGCAATTGTAGCTTGCGAATGCCCTTAAATGAGTCTGATTGCAGTCACATTTCATACAGCCTGGCGACACAAGTTAGGTGAATTCTAATGGGCGAAAAAGTCTAACCTAAAACTACAGCACTGGAAGGAGCGTAACCAAATGGATATAATGTGACACAAAAAGAATAGACTATGGAGAATAATTTTATATATTAAACATATGTATTCAGTAAAAATCAATTTAAAACAAAATTTGCTTTTATTTTAGTTATAATTAATATTGTTTATTATAGTTATGAGAAAGATGCCAGTTTATGTTCGATACTGGTTTACTATTGGTCAGCGTGATGAGGTCATGAAGATGCTGGTCTGCTATTGGTCGGTGCACAGGGTCACAAAGATGGCTGTCTAGACTGTCTAGGCTGTCTAAGACTTGATCTCGTGTACTTATATATTAGTATTATTATTAATAATATTGTATGTCTTATGCATTTAAGTGCTAAATTCAAACTTCAATTGGGTATCCATGAGTCCGAAGATTTCTAGTGATGTTAAAGAGAAGAAAGAAGATGATTTATATGGAAACAAAGCTGGATGAAGAAATATGAAGAAATCTTAACTAGCCTCGCCGAGGCTACCCTAGGAAATATGGCCATAAGAAGCGTCACTCAAGGGTAAATAAAGTCTTTATATATTTTTCATTTATGATGTTATTTAATTTGTATGCATGTATATTATACATAAGTAGCGCTTACTTTACAATTTTGATACCAATTTTTAATTTATATGTACAATTTTCATGTTTATACTTGGACCTGGGGTTTTACACGCATTAGCTAACTATATATATATATATATATATATATATATATATATATATATATATATATATATATATATATATATATATATACTTCAGTTGGACAGGTTTTCCTCAGACCACAATCCCAACTGAACAACTTTGGGAAGCGCCAACCGCATCGACATGAGAGGAGGAATATGAGCTCAGAACTGAGGCCCAATCTTTACACTTGCGTCCATCCTCAGTTGCTGTTGACCAGATGTCTCAGTACTTTTAACCAAAGTGTGATTCTGACATCTGCCATTGTGTCATGCTGATCTTAAATAAATAAAGACTGCTAATCCAAATTACCTCAGTTGGATTTAAAATGATTTTTGATCTCTCTCTACACTTATGCTTATCGGACTCTCCAATCTAAAAGATTCCATGTTTCCTTTTTCCTAGAAATGAGAATGAGAAACAATTTTGGTGATTACAGCAGAAAAGGCTCCCACTGAACTACAATAACAATGTAGTGATATGTATAATTTATAAAGCACTTCAAAACAGTCTCTCTGTGGGCCCTCACCTTATCGTGGTTGCATGTCCCAATCATCCTAGGAGCTAAGTTGTCTGGGGCTTTATGGTCCTGGCAGGCTGACCCATGGCAAATAGGTCCTAGATGAGGGACCAGACCAAGCATGGTCCATTGACCTCTAATGAGAAAAATAAATGGACTCTGGTTTGCCTCGCCTGGACGCGGGTCACAGGGGCTCCTTTCTGGAGACAGTCTTGGAGGTGTGGCTCGGTAGCAAGTGCTTAGTGGCCGTGCCATCATGGGGCTTGGCCGGGCTCAGCCCGAAGTGTTAATGTGAGTCCCCCTTCCCAAAGACTCACCACCTGTGGGAGGGGCCATAGGGGTCAGTTGCAGTACCACCTGGGCGGCAGCCAAAGGCGGGGACCTTGGAGCTTTCCAATGTCACCTCTCTGGCAGGGAAGAAGCCCGAGCTGGTGTGCAAGACCGGGAAGTTCCAACTAGATGTAGTAGAACTCGCTTCCACACACAGCTTGGACCAGTCTTCTTGAGTGGGATTGGACCCTCTTCCACTGGCGAGGAGAGGCGCAGAGCAATTGTGGGCATACTTATTGCCCCCCAACTCAGAGCCTGAAGTTTGGGGTTTACCCCAGCGGACGAGAGGGTAGCCTCACTCTGCCTTTGGGTTGGGGGACGGGTCCTGACCGTGGTTTGTACTTACGCACCAAACAACAGTTCAGAGTATTCTCCCTTTTTGGAGTCCTTAGAGGCTGTGCTGGAGAGCGCTCCCTTTGGGGACTCATTCTGCTGGGGGACTTCATTCACCTTCATTCACTTCACCTGGTCAACGACAGTCAGAACTGGAGTGTGAGTGTGATTGGGGTCTGAAACCGAGTGGTGCTTTGGTATTGAACTTCTGTGCTCATCATAGATTGTCAAAAACAAACACCATGTTCAAACATAAGGGTGTACATAAATGCACCTGGCACTAGGACACCCTCGACCGCAGTTCGATGATCAACTTTGTAGTCATGTGCGGCTGCATGTTTTAGACACTTAGGTGATCACCACTTGGTGGTGTGTTGGCTCCAATGGTGGGGGAGGATGCCGGTCAGACCTGGCAGGCCCTAATGTATCATGAGGGTCTCCTCGGAACGTCTGGCAGGGTCCCCTGTCAGAAGGAGTTTCAACTCCCACCTCCTTCAGAATTTCTTCTTTATCCTCAGGGAGGCGGGGGACATTGAGTCCGAGTGGTCCATATTCCGTCCCTCCATTGTTGAGTTGGCTGATTGGAGTTGTGGTCATAAGGAGGTTGGTGCCTGTCGTGGCGGCAATCCCCGTATCCGCTGGTGGTCGCCAGTGGTAAGGGATGCCATCAAGCTGAAGAAGGAGACCGACTGGCCAAGCAGTGTGCGACAAAAACTCGGGGGTGGGAGGAGTTTGATGAGGCTATGAAAAACGACCTCCGGACTGCTTTGAGGAAATTCTGGTTCACCATCCCGTGTCTCAGGTGGGAAAAGCAGTGCACCTTCAACACTGTGTATGGAAGGGATGGGCCACTGCTGACCTCAACTTGGGACGTCATGAACCGTTGGGCAGAGTACTTTGAAGACGTCCTGAGTTCCACTGTCATGTATTCCTCTGAGGAAGCAGAGTCTGGAAGCCCTGAGGTGAGCTCTCCTATCTCTGGGGCTGAAGTCACCGAGGTGGTCAAAAAACTCCTTTGTGGCAAGGCCCCGTGGGTGGATGAGATCCGCCCAGAGTTTCTAAAGGCTGTGGATGTTGTAGGAATGTCCTGACTGACACGCCTCTGCAATATTGCATGGATATCAGGGACAACACCTCTGTATTGGCAGACTGGGGTGGTGGTCCCCCTTTTTAAGAAGGGGGATGGGAGGTTATGTTCCAACTACAGAGGGATCACACTCCCCAGCCTTTCTGGCAAGGTCGACTCAGGGATGTTAGAGAGGAGAGTACGCCCGGATGCCGAACCTCAGATTCAGGAAGTGCAGTGTGGTTTTTGTCCCGGCTGTGAAACAGTGGATCAGCTCTACACCCTCGGCATGATCCTCGAGGGTGATTGGGAGTTCACCTATCTTGTCTATATGTGTTTTGAGGACTTAGAGAAGGCTTTCCTCAGTGTCCCTTGGGGAGTTATGAGGCGGGTGCTTTGGGAGTACGGGGTACAGAACGCCTTGATACGAGGTGTTCAATCCCTGTTCCAATGATGTCAGAGTTTGGTATGCATTGCTACCAATAAGTTCAATCCGTTTCCAGTGGGGGCTACCCTTCGTCACCGACTCTGTTCATTACCTTTATGGACAGACTCTCTGGGCACAGCTGAAGCATTGAGGGGGTCCAGTTTGCGGAGTCTCAGCATTGCATCTCTGCTATTTTTGGATTATGTGTTGCTGTTGTCTTCTTCAGACCGTGACCTCCAACTCTCATTGAAGCTGTTTGCAGCCGAGCGTGAAACGGCTGTGATGAAGATCAGCACCTCCAAATCTTCAAAAAACTTCAAAACAGCCAGAGCTGGACATGCTCCCACCTGACTGAATGCCCACCAAAAAATTGTGACAGATAAGCAGCACAGGACTATAAGCCACAGGTTGTATGGAAGTTTTTAAAATCTTTCTTGCCTGCTTACAGCATTATCCTATCTTCAGACTGAATGCATGTTTAGCACCAACATATTTATAGAAAATGGATGGATGGATGAATGGATGGATGCATTGCCATAACAAGCATAAACTGAAAGGTAAATAAATCCTTTGTATGTGTTTTATTTAAGATGTTATTAAATTGTATGCATATATATTATATATAAGTAGCACTTACTATACTACTACTAATATGTATATACAGTACAATTTATATGTTTTTACCTGGGGTTTTACACACATTAGCTGGTTTACATAGGTTTGGATTGTCCGCCATATGGCAAATTCGCGTTACGATCCCAACTGCGGAATTGATTAATCTTGTAAAGTGCGCTTTTGTGGCCATGCGTCACTAGCGTTACCTCGCTACAAGCCTTTCAAGACAAGAGTTCATATCTATACTTTCGTCGTTTTAAATGGATGCAAAATAATACGAATACATTTGCAAAGTATTTGATGTATAGCACTTTGATTCATTTTTACTTGACTAGCTAGCTTGCACATCCCCGTAAAGCTGTCTCAAAATGAGGATAAAATGAAAACTGATTACACCAATGCTTTAAATAAATGCATGTGCATTTAGAAAACTGATAAGTCAACAATAATGTTACCCTCCAGGCCAGCACAAAATCAAATAGAAAACTGTCTTATGCATGACTGCGTATATATAATGCAGTTATGATAGGACATTTTCATGGCCATGTTATATGGTAAGGCACCCCACCCCCCTTCTTTTTAACCATGTAGTCTTTTTTTTTCCTTTAAATTGGTAGTAAAAAAAAAATGCTTGCTGTTTCCCCCCAATATTTGTACAAGTTGCAGACAACTTGCAAATTTGATATTTTAGCCAGAAAATTAAGAGTCATAATTAGTCATTCTGCGGGCCACATAAAATAATGTGGATGGCCGGATCTGGTCCCTTGGTGTAGATAATGTAAGGCTCTTTGTTATATTGTAACCTACATCAATTCGAATTACCAAAATAGGGGGATTCCAGTTTTTCCCAAAAGTATCAGTGACCCCCACCCCCCAACATGAATGAAATAGTCCCAATGTCTTTTTCTTTTCTGCTCTCACACATTGATAATTCATGTCCACATTGCTTCAACAATGCCCAGCTGCAACCAATGAACATTCCAGATGCTGTATTTTTTTTTTTCCTTTCTTCCGCCTTCCTTCTCTAACATTTCAAATTTCAGCTTTAAGCCTTTAAGAGAGGCAGCAACCAAGTATGGTCAGGCTCGTATTGTGAACTTTCAGCGACCTTCTAAAGCGACATAGAGATCGCGACCTTTAAGACCCAGCCCGGGGCTGAGCTTTAGGCACCATTATGCATGAGCACGGAAAGAAGTCTCACGGGTGGAGGTGTGAGCCTTTTGTAGTACACGTACGATACAAGAGTCAGGGACCGGTCTATTCCAACCATGAAATGCCTCATTTTACTGATAGGACATCCTCAATTTAGAACTTCCTAATTATCTCTAACACATCTTTTTATGTTCTCATTTTGCCCTGTGCGCTTTTAATACTTCCTCCAAGTGCAATAAAGGAAACCAAAGGAACGTGAGCAGTCAGCTGTTTTTTAATCTCCAAACAGGTGCAACCTGACAGCTTCCAGTGAACATACACATTGCAGATAAAGTATTGGGACAGCAGGCTGTTAAACAAAAGTACAGTGACTCTCTGGGGCAATATATAATGGGTTCAGGGGTGATTGAATTTGGATACAATTCATCCCACAGGAAATTACAAAAGTTAAATGAATCAGTTCCATCAAAAAAACAAAAAAACAAAACACTTTACAGCCAGGTAGAATCCTTTATCACTGATGAAAACAGTTCCCAGGAATCTTGTGTATGGCATGAAAGGCTCACAAAACTGCATATACTGTATCTGTAATTAAAGCAAAGTTAACACTTTTTTAGCAGCTACGTGATATGGAATTGAGCTCGTGCTCACCTTGACTATACTGTGGGGTGTGTCAGCATGAGTAAGACAGAATGCCACTGCAAAACATGTCTTCATGCAGTTGAAGGCACATTCAGATGCCACTGTAGTTGTTTTACCTTTACACGGATTGTTAAGGGCCTTGGAATGTTTTTCCTATAATACTATAATTTTGACCTTACAACTGTGATATGCTCTATCAATTAGTGGTGGGGTATGGTGCATACTTGGGGCGTAACAATGAAATGGTTTTGGCCGTAAAATAATTTTTTATTGAAAAAAATGTGAAAGGAGAATTATCAAATCATGTTTTGTAGGCGACGGGCGTCACGTCTTGAGTACTGACACGGTTGTATTTAACCTGAGATGTCCCTGGATATTTCACTGGTATAGTATTCACTACTATATATATATATATATATATATATATATATATATATATATATATATATATATATATATATATATATATATTCTTTTTATATATTCTTTTTTTGGGGGGTGTACAAAAATTGTAAATATGTAATTATAGCAAAAATAACTGCTTTACACTTATTTATACTTATTTATTTATTCTTATTATTAATAGTGGTAGAAGTACTTGTAGTAATATTTATCATGTATCAATCAATCAATCAATCAAATTTTATTTATATAGCCCTAAATCACCGAAGTCTCAAAGGGCTTCACAGAATGAAAAGAGGTCATACAGAGACATCTTTTCAATGTAAGGTACACAACAGCATCCCCTGTCAAAGCTCCCAGAAGGGGAAGGAAAAACTCAAAAACCCCAATTTGGGGAAAATCAGAAACCTCCAGAAGGGACCACAGGTGGGAGGAGCCCCCTTCCAGGCCCACAGGTTGAAGTGGATGCTGCATGTTCCGAACACAGAAACAATATAAATTACAGAAAACATATTGTGCTATATAGTGCAGTGATGTCTTGACAGCAGGCAAAGCCATTGGGCAGGAACCATCCCGCATTCCAGCCAGGTGGACCGCAGACGGCTAGACTCCTAACCCGTGATGGTCGACCAGCGCAGGACCCAATGGAGGCGGTCAAGTCAACCCTCACCATCTAGCTAGCCCCCTCTCCCGGCCGGAAGAGGGGGGCAGGAAAAAAGAAGAAGGCTGCAGACAGGCTAATTTAACTAAATGCTTTTGAGTATAGATGTGTTTTTAGTCGGGATTTAAAGATTTCTACCGAGGTGGCTGCGCGAACTTCCATAGGTAGGGCATTCCATAGTACTGGCGCGCGAATGGAAAATGCCCTTGATCCCGCAGACTTCTTTTTAGCCCGTGGGGTCGATAGCAAACCGGCATTTTGTGATCGAAGTTGTCGGGACGGAACATAAGGTGATACTAAGTCGACGAGATAGGAAGGAGCTAAACCGTGTAAAATTTTATAAGTAATTAACAACACCTTAAAATCACATCTCACGTGTATTGGAAGCCAATGCAGGTCAGCTAGAATCGGAGTAATATGATCAAACTTTCTCGTCCTTGTCAATAGTCTCGCCGCTGCATTCTGTACACACTGCAGGCTTTTAATGTGAGACATGGGAAGGCCAGAAAACAAAATGTTGCAATAGTCTAGGCGCGACGTAACAAATGCATGAATTAATGTTTCTGCATCGCTAAGAGAAAGAATAGGGCGAATTTTAGCTATATTGCGGAGGTGAAAAAACGCCGTTCTTGTCATGTTATTAATATGTGTTCGAAAGGAGAGAGTTGAGTCAAATATCACGCCGAGATTTTTTGCAGAACTACTTTGGGAAATAATACAGTTTTCTAGGTTCAGCGTGGTATTCTTAAGCAGGTGCTGATGATGAGCAGGGCCAATAAATAACATCTCAGTTTTATTAGGGTTGAGAAGCAGAAAATTGGAAGACATCCATTGTTTAATCTCGGCGAGGCAAGCCTCCAGTTTACTGCACTTGCACGGATCCGTTATTTCTAAGGGCATATAGAGTTGGGTATCATCAGCATAGCAATGAAAACTAATAGCATGTTTACGTATAATATCGCCGAGAGGAATCATGTAGATGTTGAACAGTAAGGGGCCAAGTACTGACCCCTGCGGGACACCACATGAGACGGAGAAAGACTCAGAGATTGCGTCGCCATAAGAGACACTATGCGTCCTTCCCAGGATGTAAGATCTGAACCAAGAAAGTGCTGATCCCGAGATACCAACACATGATCTAAGACGTTCTATAAGAATATGATGATCAATAGTGTCAAATGCGGCACTAAGATCAAGCAGTAATAATATTGATGAGATGTTGGAATCCGAGGCTAAGAGAAGATCATTCGTCACTTTTACTAGGGCTGTCTCAGTTGAGTGGTTGGCCCTAAAACCTGACTGAAGGAGTTCAAATCTATTGTTGTCTATCATAAAATCACTAAGCTGTTGTGTTACAACTTTCTCGAGAATTTTGGCGATAAACGGAAGGTGTGACACTGGCCTATAGTTAGCGAGATCTTCAGGATCTAGGTGTGGTTTCTTAAGTAATGGTTGAATGACGGCCGTCTTAAAAGCTTCAGGTACAATGCCAGAGGAGAGTGACAGGTTGATAATATTCAAGACAGACGACCCCAAGATCGGGAACAGCTCTTTGACGAGTTTGCCTGGAAGCGGGTCGAGCATGCAGGACGTCGGCTTTGCTGCATTAACCAGTTGTGTAAGACACTCCAGGGATACTAACTCAAACTGGGACAGGGTAGCCAGACTTTCATGAACCTGATTGTCCGAACTAGCATCAACAATCACAGTTGAGGTGGTGAGCGGCGCTGCCTTTTTTATTTCTTCCCTTATTAGCTGAATCCGCTGAGTAAAGGATGTATACATATATATATTTATTATATTTACAGGGGAATATTTGATAAAGCATAATTAGAATATTATGACTTTTGAAGAATTATGCATCATCTGAGTCCAGGCTAAGCCAAAGATCGAAGTCATCGAAAGGCTTGAATATGTCAAAGGTTGGCCACTAGCGCCACCTGGTGGTTTTGGTGTTTCAACACAAAAATTTCTATTGCGCCCCATTCTCGAGTTGCCATTAAAAAGATAAATGGGGGAAATGCAAACATTGGGTTTTAAAATGTCCAAAATTGACAATATTTCAAATTATGAATGGCAGTAAAAGTACCTGACATGGGCTAAATTTGACACCTATAGGGTGTACCTCTCAACCTCCCATATGTAAGCATTTAGAAGGGACAGCAAGATGGCATATTGAAAGTCGATGTTTTGCCAATCTATGCAATATTTTAGCCTTCTAGATTTCTTTTTTTAATACTTTTTCTTTGATATCACACATTAAAAACATAAAACATTTCCCCCAGGGGTTAAAGTGACAAAAATAAACCAATTGAATTATACCCTCTCAAACTAGGTCGCACCGTTCGGATCAAATCATAATCTGCTGTATCACAACTAATGTCATTGTTCCATTTTAAAATCGAGCCATTCTTATAATAGCATTGCATGTCGAGCCATTCTTATAATAGCATTGCATGTTTTGTATAATTATTTTAACTGAATTATTTGAACTAAATTATTTTCCATGTGCAATTAAAACTTTTAAAAACACATCTTTCCATTTGGTGAGCTAAAATGACATCAAGATGTGCTTAAAGCTCAGGTGACAACCAATCACTGTTCATCTGTTTTCTGGGTTTGGTCATGTGGTGTTTGCAATCTTAGCTGTGATTGGTTATTACCTAATCCCTGAGCACCCGTGATATCATTGTTAGTCGACACGAAGTGGCAAAATGGTGAGTTTTTAAACATATTAATTGTACATGAAAAATACTTGCGATATCAACTTGATTATAAACAAAACATTGCTTTTTTTGTTTCCTTCTTTTAGTTTTTGCTGTTGGTTGCTAAATAAGTTTAGTGTCTCTGTAAAAAGCAAACTACTCATCCAAGGTACTACTCTTGAGCTCTCCACCTATGATCAAATGTCTCATTCCCTTGTTCAGTCTCACTGTTTACTGAGCAGATACAAAGCCTGTCCAACGCTTCTGCAGTGTGTATGACTCCTCACCATCACCTCTCTACTCCACCGGCCCTGCTGTCATCTCCTGTTTCCATAATTGGGGTTCACGGGATGGAAGTCCAGCAGGAGCCTTAGATGTGAATGAGGAGGAAGAGGGACGGAGCATTATGAGTGACAAAGAGACTTGAGGAGCAAGCCTACTTGGAGGCCAACAGGTGG
The DNA here is from genome assembly GCF_059441005.1 of Hippichthys cyanospilos. Taxonomy (NCBI): domain Eukaryota; kingdom Metazoa; phylum Chordata; class Actinopteri; order Syngnathiformes; family Syngnathidae; genus Hippichthys; species Hippichthys cyanospilos. Next base: position 19,456,674 of record NC_142379.1, on the reverse strand, counting down.
AAACATTCTAATCAAATACAGGGTGACCCAAAAAAAAACGGGCCCCAACTCTAATTAGGCCCCGTTTCTTAGTGTTTTGTCCGAATGAAATGAAACTTTGGTCATAACTAGTTTATTTTATTCAAAACATCAATTCAAAACACTAGGGTCTTTGGCCTTTTTTTCCCCGTTCTACAGCATATGTTCTAGATGGCCTCCATTTAGCTCTGTGCATTTCTTGAGGCGCAGCACTAATTTTCACTGTACAATTGCAATTAATAAAATCTATAGTTGTGGTTAATGTCTATCAAGATGAATCATACAAAAACTCATGTTAAACAGTACGTTAAACACAATAATTACAATGCAGGATAGCTGGTAACATTAGCCCCACTGACACCCTCTATTTTGTTCCTAACTTAGCCGACTGAACTTGAATTTAAATTTTAACTTTGAAATTTTGAAATGCCCTAACTCAGGCTTGTCCAAACCCAGTCCTCGAGAGCCGCCTATCCGGCATGTTTTGGAGGTTTCTGTCCTCCTAACACACCTGATTCAAATGATCAGCTCATCAGCAAGCTCAGCGGAGAACAGACAACAAACCTGATCATTTGAATCAGCTGCATTGGACGACGGCTAACTGTTTATTCCTAAAGCATAAACAATGCATCACTATGCTGTGAAGCGAAGTAATAAAGGGATTAAAATACAGAAAAATATTTTGTATCTTGTCTTTAAAGGTTTGCAATACATTACAGACTAAATGATTTGTACTATTTTTAGGCTTTAGCCAACCTTCCACTGGATGTGTAATGAGTGTAATGAGCTACAGTTAGAATGGCAAATCCATATTGCCACTTATGTTGGTCAGAGTAAAATAAAAGTATGCAATAGTAGTGTAATGAAATGATAGATAGTAATAATGAATAATGCATTACAGTTTTGAAGTAACTTGCCCAACACTATTGGCTGTCTATGATACAAATGTTTCATCTTTACAACATCCAGTTCAAGAGACAATTCATCTTTTTTGTTGCCCTCCCATCTCCAGCTCTCCTTTTCCTCTAAATTTCTGCTCTCATCCATCAAAGTGTGTGTCGTGTGGCATTTTGAGGAGGCTTCCCATCAAGCATTTATTTGGGAGTCTTCATCATAAGCGCACAGGGTTGCATGTTCAAGTCTAAGCATGCGCTTCTCTGTGTGTTCATGTGTGCGCCCCTCAGACTGTGTGTCTGTGTGAAGTTCAAAAGGTCAATTGTGCCATATGGAGCGTGCGTGCATGCAGGCGCATGTATGCCAGTGTGCATGCGAACTCTGCTTGTCTGTGCCGAGTTGAAAAGGTCAGTCGTGCTGCAGCGCTGTGGATCCTGACTCAATAATTGAGGCTTAACAAGCACATGTTAAAACATCATGATCCTCTCTCTCGCCACCCGACTCGGTCATGAGAGCCGCAGAAAGGGCCAACGTAAAGCTCACATACAGAGGTTGACTTTATATTAAAGTCTAACTATATTCTCTGGCCACAGCATTAGATACATCTTCACAATCTAATTCAATGGCTTCAAATGTGAAATGTTAAATATGCCATTGGGAATTAATTATGAACTATTATGGGTGAAAAATATGGATTTATGGGGAAAAAAAATAAAAATATTGAATTATTGGAATGGTGGGAATGATCTATGAGGTGAAATGAAAGAGGTAAATCTTATGAATTTGAAATGGGAAGGCTCAAAATGTGAGATGTTAAATCTCCCATTGGGAATGAATGGGGAATCCTCACATTGAAAATGAATTGTGAAATGTTAATTAATAAATATTGGAAATTTTGAAAAACTGGAATGATGGGAATGATCCCTAAGGTGAGATGAATGCGCAAATTATTGAAAATTTGAAATGTGAAAGCTGTAAATATGAAATGTAAAGTCACACTACATTATATCAATGGGGATTTTGGAGTGGAAAACAGGGAATTCCCACAATTCCTTGTTTTCCACTCCAATCTGTAAATATTTGGAATGAGAATAATAGAAGCAGACGTCGGACGATGACTTGGAATAATATGAAATTGGACCGGTGTGAATCGGATAAACTGGGAATGAGTTGAAACACGCCAAAAAACGGGCCGAATAAAAAAGGAATTCACACAATGAAGGCTTTCACCTTCACACAATAATGTTATCAAGTTATTTATAGAAAATAATAACTTTTACTGCTGAAAAATGTAAATAAAAAGTAAAGTACCCTGACTCCAAACGGCGTTTTGCAGCAGTAGTTCAGTTGCTGGGTGCTGTCATGATTTTGAAGCATTTAATTATGCCTAGAATATCATTTCAATTCTTGGTTCATTGGTACATGGTGCATGATTGTTTCCCAATAAAAAAGTTGTGGGTTGGATTCTCGGTTCTTGTGGTCATGTCAAAGTCTCCGTAAAAGCATACTAAATTAATTTTCAGTATTTCAGTATTCTAAAGTAATATTTTGTTTACAGTTAATCTGATAAGTAAATTAATAGTACAGTTAATACTTTTAAATATATTAAACCACTTGCTTGCGACTGAAAATTATATCATGTGCTCAAGTCTAATCTGATTTTTAGGTTTGGTCATTGGATATTGGGTTTGTATGCTTAGCTGTGATTTGTTGTTATTTGAGCTCTGAGCAAATGTGATGGCATCCTCAGTTTACAGTTGAAGTGGAAAAATGTGTTTTTTTAATTGTATTGATGGCACGTGAAAAATAATTATAATACAATTTTGCATAAACAAAAGATGAACAGTTTACTGCTAAAAGTGGCTAAATTCTGAGTCCCTTTAAGTAAAATACCAAGCCAACAAATGCTCCTGATTGTGAATCGTAAATTGGTGCTTTCAAAGTGTATTTTTACCTTGCTTAAATAACTCAAAACAATATGTACCTGGGATTGAGTGGCAAACTGATATCAGAAAATTTTTCAGAAATGAAAACCCCTGCCACCGAAAGCACCTGAAGCTAAACCCAAACTCTGGCAGGGCTTTTACTTTCTGGACCTGGAGTACCCCTGGTGACGTATGGACTCAAATGATTAAACTTTTTCTCCAAATATGTTCACTCATGTTGAAATATGAATTGTACTTGGCCAAAATAAAGACAGAGAAGAAAGGGAACATAAGCAGTGTGTTCCAGAGCTTGTGAGAGATTCCTTCCATGCAAAAAGAAAAACAAAAACTAATCATGTTTAGTAAAACAGGAACTCAAATTTCTCTACAATCCAGTAACTGTCACATTTAGTCAAACAGCTTTTTTGTTTTGGTTTGAATTGTTTTGCTTTGACACGTTCACATTCAATTCCCTTCATCGAGCCAGTTCCCATTAGCATTCCACTTTATTAGAGTATTGGTTGAGCTGAGAGATACTAAACAGTAAGCATATCAACAGATTGAGTGGAACAGAAAATTTATGGAGCCGATAAAACACAAAGTCTTTTAGTTAGGCACAGACAGATGCACATGACAAAATGCAAATTAAATAATAAAAGGCAAATAAGAAAAAAAGCAACATATTCCTTCTAAATATTAATATGATGGATTTAGGTAACAACTCCTGGACGACTTTGAGGAAATTCTGACAAATCTAGGTCAAAATTCAGGACCGAACCTCAAGACTCAAACCTCAACTCTAACTGAGAAAGTGGTTCTGTGGGAAAATTCCTATATCACGATAAGATGTGCATGTTTTCCACTCGAGAAAATATTTGCATGTACCAGTAGGGTGTCTTTGTTTTCCTCTCTGTAGCCATATTGGCTTGCATACTTTTGGGAAGTTTTTTTTTCCCCCTAGAAATTGTGGTCATCTTTGCTTGCTTGCCATAGTTGTGACCATAGTATACTATATGTTGGAATATCACAGTTTTCTGTTTTACGTTTTCTGTTGTATTGTTGGTCATTTTTTATGTTTAATGTTTTCTTTGTAGTGCTGAGTGTTGTGTCGTAAGAGTATTGTGTCTTAAAAGTGTATTGCGATATATTGCGATACAGCATACAAAAAAATATATGGCATATATATTAACAATGACTGAAAAAAACAGAATTATGTAAATAGACATAGTATATATATTCTTTTTCAGAAGCCACACATCATTGACAGCTATAAGCACAAATACATTATTTTGAAAAAAACAAAACAAAACATGTTTTTGTTTCAAGCATTCCCTTGACTGTGCAAATATGTACCCAGTAGTTGAGAATAGTCTTTCAGATGGCACTGATGTGGCAGGAATACAGAGGTCGCACTTTTTACCCAGCGATTTTGCAGCTTCTTAGATTTTGTTTTGGTACGTTGATGTTCTGAGTTCCTTATGTTTTGAATTCCTTCCTTGCTACTTTACTCTTTCTTCATTTTCCTGCTGACTCTGTCCCCTCTCTGCCTTGTTGGTGCGTATTCTTTTGTCTAAACGATTTACCATCTCACCTTCAGGTGTACTTTGTGTTTTTTAGTTGTACTTTGCTTTTGAACACCAGTAACTTTTTTGCACTTTGTGTTTTGTGGGTTTTCTATTCACATTTTCATATGCACTTTCTTTGATTAAATCCTTTTTGAACACTACTTTGAAGTCAGTTTAGGGTCCACCCTCTGGTCGTGTCCTGAGGTTTATTCATGACAGGAAAATCGCCTCACTCGAAAGGTAATGTATTGTAACATTTAACGTGGTGTTTTTGAAGGGTTGGAATTATTTATGTGTAAAATGGATACGTGATATTTTTGAAACTGAACGTCATATTGCAATACGTGTATTGCGTCACTTCGTATTTCTTTATATTGATATTTTCACCAAGCACTGTTGCTTTGTTATTGTATTACTAAAACGTGACGGCGCATGCAGGTGCAGTGACTCTTAGCTCTTCCATCCATTCATCCATTATCTTGACCACTTATCCTCATGAGTGTCACGAGGACACTGGAGCCTATCCCAATTGTGGTTGGGCACTAAGCAGGCTACACCCTGAACTGGTTGCCAGTCATTCACATGTCTAACAGGTCGTCAATTTCCTGGTTTCGTTTTTCACCTGCAAAAGGCACTCCACATTCCACATGACATAGGTTCAGTTGCCTCCTAAGTTGCCTACCCCTATGTAACATGTCCTCCCTCATGTACCGTACTTTGATGATGACTGTTTTAAAAATGCAAGGTATTAAACATACCAACAACAAAATGTACGTCAACCTTTGTACTTAAAGCTTACAAGAAACTATAAAAATATTGCAAAAAAAAATCCCCTAATATTTCTGATTTTATGAGTACCAAGCTTTTATTCTCAACAGTAGCAGTAGTTTTAGACAATTGTTGCTTAGTGAGAAAAACAATTTGTTCATCAAACCCAGTTCTTATATATTCAGAGTTTAATAAAGGAAAAATGCCCACATCCATCTCTGTGCCAATTGATTGCAGTTTTGTGACATTAATCAACATAAGATTTTTGTTAATAAATAACTTTACTTTTTTAAAACGCTATTTACAAATATGTACATTGCCTATTTTACAGTCAAGTACACAATACATGATGCCAGAAAAAAAGTTCAGATTAATTTTGACAAATGAGCAGGAATCTTGCCCCAAACCAATATTCACAGGTTTTTCGGGGTCTTAATTACAACTATATCCCCCTTAAAATTACTTGTTGAAATACTGTATTACATTGAGTCTGCAAACCATGACTTTCCCTAATATTAGAGGTTTGTTTTTGTGAAAATATGTATTTCCTTCCCTAATATTCTTGAATCATTTTCATAAAATGGTGACCTTTTCACAAAGGAGGTCTATTCACATTGCTTGCAATTATTACAACTTTATGCTCCAAATGTAAAATCATTGTAAAGAATGATGTAAGTATGACCATAATGAAAAGAACACTAGTACTGGAAAGAAAGGAATGAAAGAAAAAAAAAATCCATCCAAGGAAGTACACCAGAGGAAGAGTGGGCACGGATTTGGGCGGAGGGTTTGAGAAATGCGTACGTGCAGTATGATGTCTGAGCCTTGGAGGTTGGAAGGGTCTAAGAGAACAGGATGCACAGCCCCTGAGGAATGTGTTGAACTGTGTTTGTAGTGATGTAAAACTCATCCCTCCCTCTTTTCCTTCAGTGCCCTCCTCCTCTGCTGCCCCAACCCCCAAACCACTCCTGTGGTACGAGACAGCGGTCACATAGGCAGCACGAGGCTGATCTGTAAACTGAGATAGTGCAGCAAAGAGAATGAAAGCGACTGAGGGGGGAGCCAGAGGGAGCCCGTGGGATTTAGAGTATTATATAAAAAGGTCCGATTACCTTTGAAGGGAGAATAGGCAATCCCATTATCACCGTGCGCCATCACGCTCTCTGTGACAACTCTAGCGGTGAATCCACACTTGAATACGATACATGTCACTGCAGCTGTAACATGACTCAGAATCAGTTTCCAAAGAGGCATCTCTGTGGAGCTGAAGGACTAAGGCCTGTGCATTGCTCCAGATTTTAGGAGGAAAAGAGAAAAAAAAAGTTTTTTTCGCATTTCCCTGTTCTACAGTACGCCCATACAGAAAGATGCAGCTCATAAGTACCGTACCTTTCTGCTTTGGAACATGGCCTCGGGCATGTTCCTCACCATTCATTTCAACCACATTCTTTTCTAAACTCGGCTTCCTATGTTTCACTTTACACCCCAAACAGCTGCTCTCCATTCATCCTTATTATTATCGCAGCGAACAGAGCCTATAAAGAGAATAGCCCAGTTAGTACTTAAAGGCATGCAACTTAGCCCGGTGCGGCTAACTAGCCACAGCAGACCTGCATTCCACCCCTGTGCAGTCAGCCTATAAACCTTTGTCGCATACTTGGCAGTTTGTGACGCATCTTTCATGCACTCCTTGGTATCAGAGGGCAGCATGAATGATTTCATTCCATACAACAGTACATGTTTTCACAACAAAGAGGCGATATAAACATAACACTTTTATGAAGAATTAGATCGTTACCGATTACTGATTTTCCGCTGCGGCAAATGCAGACAGGCAACACATGTCGGAAGCAACAATCCCACCAAGATTAAATGTTTTAAATCTTAGCAAAATATGCTTATTCATGGTCTGCTAGTGTATTTTTTCCTTCCCATGTAGTTTCGTATAAAAACATTTTACTTGCTTGAAGCATTTCACCCCCCTCCTTAAAACCCTTTTTCTTCCCAGGTAGGTTTCGTTTTAAAACATTTTACTTGCTGGAAGCATTTTTCCCCCTACAAGGCAAGAATCTGTGTGACTCGGGGTGTCGGTGTGAAAAAAATTAAAGAATATGTGTTGTGTGCATTTTAAAAAATGCCACAAAAGTAGACTTTTACACCTAAAATAGTAAAGTCTTAATACCTTAAACACATGACAACACATCCCATTTCAAGCATTCTGATTCTTGATTGTATAATGCCAGTCATGGGTTTACAACTTTTCTGATCAATGATATTAGCAGACGAAATAAGCAGCAAAAGGTTGATTTTGAGGAAATTGCTCCGAGTTTTGCACACAATATGGGTCACCTCTCCCTGTTCAATGCAACGGCTGTTAACTCTCTAGAAGGCGGTGACGCATTGTGGATCTTTTATTTGTCTGCACTCAGTGTTTACCGTTATTGTTTCTCTCATATCCTTGGCAACTGGCCTTGGAGGCACGTTGGTCCCTAATCATCAGATATGGTCTTGGCAGTCAATATGTCTCGCCCAATTCAGCTGCACACAAGCTGTTGTTTGACAGGATGCAAAACCTGGTGGGACTTGAAGGGGGTTACAGGATATTGTTGGGCACACTGCTGTGATGCCTGCAAAATATCCAACACACGCCCTAAACACAGGAGGAGGAAGGACAGTGAGAAATAGCAGCGCTGAAACAGCAGATCCTTCAATTTAAGGTAGGGTGGGGGTGCTTACCTGTCAGCTAGGAGCTGTTTGTATTCCAAATGGCTGTGGTCATTTTGCTTGACTCAGTCATAAAAGCTTTTTGTACTTATTCAACAACTAATGTTTACTGCCAAACACAGCTGCTCACTAATACATTGTGGTTGTTCTTCTTCTTTTTGTTCTTTGTTTTACAGCACAGAACAGCGTTAAGCTACATTAAATTACTTAGTGGTTTTTTTTGTCTTTATTCAAAAGCAATAATTGTCAAAAAAAGATGAACCTCAGAAGAATATACAGTACTCAGGAAGTTGCATGAAATAAGGCCACTTACACACTTACTGTACATGTTTTGACAATGCCAGCCAAAGGCCTGATTATTGAAGATTATTCTAAAGAATACCCTGTCTTGTGGTGTGTATGTGTGGAGACTTGTCTTTCTTTTTTCTCTTCAAGTTGCTCCGAATGTTTGCCACACATTCAACCTCAGAATAAGCATCTCCGTGTGGTGAGTTGGGGGGGGGGGGGTTGATAGGTGGATGGGTGGTCTGGAACAGACTACTGCATATTGACGGAGGACATCCAATTCCAATTGGAAAACACAAAGTCGCTGATGGAATGCACACCATGAGCTAGCGCGTTTGATACGGAGCTTTAAAAGAAACAAAACAAAACAAAACACAAAGGACAGAACAATGTGACAATACGGATGACTTTACCTATTGACTTCCATGGACTAATTAAACTGGGTCCCGAACGGACCGTGCAAACCATTCATGATGGACTTAAGAAACGTTTCAAGGCCACAGTGACAATGAGGTGGACATTGAGGAAGACGTTTTTTATTGCAAAAAAAAAAAAAGTGAGTACCAAACACTAGTAGTCATGTGAGTAATCCACCCAAAAATATATGTGCACTCTTGCCCATTTGCTTGCAGTGTTTTTTTTTTAATTTATTTCCATGATTAACAGTTGCAGATGGCATTTAATAATTTTCACAAGTAAAAAAAACAAGGGTGTCTCATGGAAGAGTGGTTAGCATGTCTGCCTCACAGCTTACTTCGGACCTCCTGTGTGGAGTTTGGATATACTCCCCAAGCCTGTGTGGGTTCTCTCCGGCTTCCTCCAATACTCCAAAAGCTTGCATGGCAGGTGTATTGGTCACACAAAATTGTCCTTAAGTGTGATTGGGTGCGTGAATGGTTGCTCGTCCCAGTGTGCCCTGCAATTGGCTGGCAACCAGTTCAGGGTGTCCCACGCTTACTGCCCAAAGCCAGCTGGGATAAGCAACAGCATACCTGCGACCCTAGTGAGGAGAAGTGGCTATAGAAAATGGAAGGACGTTATGTTCACCACTGCCTGAGAAACCGTATCTCTCAAATGAGACAGTTCCCTCCCTGGAGGCATAAAAGCTTTATATTGACCCACAATGCTGTCGTGATCTTGAGAGCAGGTTGGAGAGTAGCGGTCATCTCATGCTCTATCCTCTATCTGTTTGGATTTCTGCTCTTGCATTACTGTGAGTCTGTTCTTGGCTCCAAGGCAAACAGAATGGGGAAAGAACAACAGGTTGTCAAGGTAACACAGAACACTTCCACATTGCAAGTGATATATCCAAATTGGTGTGCACACGTGTGCATAGAATAAGTCACTGCTGACAAGTTCCAGTGATTTGATATGCTAGACAGAATGAACCCTTTATTGTTTGTTTTTTTCATAAGCAGTCACTACAAGGTGCATCTGCACAATACAATGAGATGGCATTGACGCTCAAATTTTAGTCGCGATCACAATACTGACTGCCATAATTGCCAGGGGACAAGCGCACGGTTAAGACATCATGAAACTTACAAGAAAGCAAGCAGCATTCAGCTTGGTATATGGTTGAAGCTTCTGAGAAGTCATCATTCAGCAATCGCACCTGTCAGATTTTCCACAACACATACCTTTCGCAAATTAAGGAAACATGGCGATGACGATTGCTTATGGAAGTTCATCAAGGTGCTGCAAAACGAGTGCTGGCGAGATTCCACTCGTCATATTTCTGCGCGGAGCCTGTCAAGCCTAAACCAAGCATTAGCAACAGCCTCAACTGAGAGTGGGACGCGATGACGACGCTGAATTTGCTCTCGCTTTCAATTCCACCTTAAAAGCCTTCAGATGGTAATGTTTTCCCACATGCTTGCATGACTAGCCTCTGCTCAACCCAATATAATATTCACCAATGTGAAATGTGTGTTGAGTTTCTCACCTGATTCCTAATATATACCATGCAGCTGTCAATTGAGACGCATTTTGAAAAATCCGATTGGCAAAAGATTTTAACAAATTCATTTTGAAATGACCTGTAATTACATTTTGACTGCTAATATATTAAATTTTGCTGCAAATGATGTGATTAGTTTTATTATTATTTGTAAGTATCAAGGCTTGAGGCCTGGTTAATATACTGCTTGTTTAAAAAATAGGGCAATAAATAGACATATTTGACCAAACGCGATGAATGATCGTGATTAATAATCGTGATCTCAATATTGACCGTAATAATCATGATTATTATTTTGAACATAATGCAGCCCTATCTACATATTGTAAATAATGAATAATAATCTTCATTGAGCGACTGCAAAAAATTACAGGTAGATCAATAATGTATATTGATCGGTTCCAGCAAATTATAACAATAATACTTATTCAATTTGTTGTTCTCCAGACTTTAGCCATGCCCTTCATTTGGGGCAAGCCGAAGACTTGTTTTTTTTTATTTCCTCCTCCTCTATTTTAAGTATTTTTCTTGCTGTTAGCGTAGCGCCCCCTCATGGCGAATACTGTCGGGAATAGCCGTCCGTCTTCCCCCTTCAGTCAATTGTGTTGATTGTTTCTTGACTGCTTCGAGCTCGATAAGCCAAAATGTCATTGCCTTGTACTAGCAGGTGGAATAATAATAAAGGCTATCTAGTTATACCCTATTCCATTTAGGTGGGCAGCCCATTGCTATCAACGGACTGTGTGTTGGTCCATCACCGAGGGACATTCATTTTGCTGACGGACCAAATGAATTGCCCACCCCTGCCAAAAGCCTAATTGTAACCATTACAACAGATTGCCTCACACTAACCCTTACCATAACGTCAACTAAAATCTGTTCCAAAGCTATACTCTAAAAGCAAGTTTGACCATCAAAAAGAAGTTTTGATATCCGCCGAAATGGTCCTTACAAGTGCAAGAAGTATTCACAAAGACAGGAAAACATGGAATTTGATCTGCACTATGTAGAAAAAACAAATGCACACACACAAATGCAAACACACACAGGATAGCCTCTGAAAGACATGATGAAGGAAAACCAAAAAATGTCTGGCGACTCCACAATTACTCTTGGCTCGTAAATTCCAATGTGAACAGTATGCTTCCAGTTCGTTGGCACTCCATGAATCCCTTGAGGTGCCATAAACTTCCATATGATGACTGGACAAGAGGAAACGATAAGACATGATAACCGGCGCAATAATCGAGAGATTAGGGGCAACTGCTATCTACGGTCAGATTCTGAAACTCAGGTTGAAGGGCTTCTTTGGTGGTAAACCCACAGAGATGTACATTACCTGTAGTGGGCACTTGTAAAACGAAGAGTAATCTGTGACTTTTGGGACCTGCATGAAAGGGTTTTTTTTTTTTTTCATAGAATACAATTTGACATGATCAAAAAGTAACCTGTAGAACAGATACAGTTCGGTAGCTTGGAGACAGGAATATTCTGTATACGAGGTATTTATTTATTGGTCACTCCAGCCTCCTTTATCCCCTCAGAATATGGCGCAGCACATCTGTGCCATATCATGCAAAACCTTTTAACTAACAAATAGATAGGAAATTTAGTCTGTCTTTTGAACATTCTGTTTCTCCATTGAAGTTTGGACTAAATTAATCCTGCTTGACGTCAACAAAATTCACTAATTTGTGACTGACATACGATAGATTACAGTAAAAGCATGAACTAAAGAATGAGATTTACTATAGTACATTAAATTAGAGGTGTAATGATATGGAGTTGCTGTGTTTTCACTGTCTAACATTGACATTTATTCAACTACATTTTGTAACTCTGGAGTTGCTGATTGTTTCATGTGTCCACTGATTGTAATCACTGTGAAATTGGATATGGGTCTCTGGAAATGCATGTATAAGCAAAGAAAGGAATTGGGAACAAAGTTGAAAATGTGATCAACTTCAATTCAGTTGTGGTATTCTGCGCTGCCCTGTGGTGTTAATGCAGTGCTTCTCAACTAGTGCGGTGGACCCCCCCTGGGAGGGGTGTGAGGTGATGCCAGGGTGGGCGCGGATGACCCCAGGGAAAAAAGGCTTTGTTTTTGTTATGTGAAGTGTAATTGTAAAGCATTAAGATTTTAAGGCACTTTGATGCACTTTGTTATTTTTTTAGTCTCTAATTTTAGGCTAAGCCGTAACCCGTATAAACGCTGTAAAAAATAATTAGCAGTTGTCGAAAGTTGATTTATATTGTTTTTCTTTTCTCTAGTTATTGTTAAAAAGGACACATCTTTAGGTATACTGTACTTATACATTTTTTATAGACACTAATTGTATTTACAGTGAGCACATCGAGTGTGTGTGTGTGTGTGTGGGGGGGGGGGGGGGGGGGTTCTCTCCTAGGGGGGCTTGGGAAAATATAATTGAGAAGCACTGTGTTAATGTGCCAACTGGATTTGATTTCTCTAGGGAGTATTGGTGCAAAACTTAGACTTTGAGCAAAATGTGCCGAATACCAATGGACTGTAGTGTATGTTTATGAAATAGATTTTTGTAAAATATACTAATGACATGCTATGAATATTATCTGAGAATCCGCATTGTCCTGAATTTTAAATTAGACTGGCAAATCAGTGTTAAAAATCCAGCTATTTCCATCTTCGGCAGCTGGCTAAGATAAAACTCCTTTCCCAACAGCACTTTGAAACAGTACTCAATGTCTTTGTTACATCTCGGCTTGATTGTAGTGCACTTGATTTTGGAATCGGCCAGTCTTCCCTCAAGTGACTTTACTTGACCACGAATTGCTGCACATAACTCCGTACCTTCCTTAAAATTCAAGAGTTTATTTCAATATTCCTCTACAGTATTTGTATACAAATTGTTAACAATCTCGTCCCACCATACCTCGGTAAACTTCTCCATCTTATTTGTGTGTATTAATATTTATTGCTTTGCTTATTGGTTTAATTTGTTTGACCTTTTCATTGTTTGTTTTTGCATGATCAATTTCACCACATGTGAAGCACTTTGTACACAACAATGGCTGCTTTAATGTGCTATATAAAAAAAGCTGGGTTGTGTCACTGTTTACACAAATACTATGGTCATATAACACATGATGATTTGTATTTCTCTCGCCAAAGAAAATTATCTTGTTTTTCTCTCAGGCGATGTTGATGAATGGAAACATTTCAAGGGATGGTAGTCTGTTTTGAGACGGGTGTTGAGTTCCACTTGAGTGAGGGATCATTGAGCGTGTTGGAGATGTAAACTATTCCAAATGTGACATAAAGTAAGCACATCTATGACTTAGGCTGGCATGTCTCTGTGGTAGAGGTACTCGCTTCCCAACCAGAAGGTTGTGTGTTTAAGTATGACCAACTGTGTCAGAGTCTGAGAATCCTTGAGAATGACGCTTCACCATTCGTTGATAAGTGAGTAGTCACGTCCAATAAGGGCCTTGTACGGTGGAAAAGTGCTATGCAAATGAAATACTATTTATCAAGCATCATTTATAGCTGTCGATTAAAGAAAAACGTTTACATTGTTTTAAAATTTGTATATTGGGCTGTTATATTTAGCTTTGAGAAATCACATTCTACTGTCATCAACGGGACGTGCAGTCACAGAGTTGTCATGAATAGCTTTTGATTCAAGTTCCTTGTTCTGGAGTCTGGACTTTGTAATTGCCGAATGTGAATTATTAATGTTCAAATACATGGGCAAGAAACAAAGTGCAGGAGCGAACAGCCTTTTTTCACATTAGATTGCACAATCCCACACCAAATGGGGTGGGCTGTTTTATGTGTATATGTGATTTTATTTTCAATTGTCAATCAATTTTATTAATATTTTTAGGTTTGTTGATTGCATAATTTCGCATATTTGAAAAAAAAAAGGCACAAGTTGAGGCGAACAGTACTATGCCTTAAAAGTTATAACAAGAGCATACAACATATCACAGCTAAATAACTTGTCAATCTGACCAATATGTGAGTCGCTAACCTTGTCGCAATCCTTGACTGACTTACAGTCACGTGTGTGCAATCATTCGAATGCAAAAAGCACATGCAGCACACATAAACATATAATGAGTGAAAGGTGTGTTTATTTTCTGCTAAACTCTTATGAAGCAAACATTAAACTATAGCCTCACTCTCCAATGGATTTCACTATTATTCGCTAGAGCTTTTGTGCCTTGTGTTTGAGTGGTTGCGTGTGTGGGCAAGCAGCACTTCAGTCCTTCATCTCGATCTGATCTCTATCACCCACGGCTGTCTGGCTGAGGTTATCTCGCCAGTGGACCACCCCCGCTGAAGGAAAGGAGTGTGCCATAGACGTGTATTATGTTCTCTTGTACTCAGTCATGTCTTCACTTTATCTGTCATTCATCACCATTCATTAACACACGTAGTGTTGTCTTTAGTTTCTACCCTGACATTTACTGTACGTAATATGTATAATGTGATGTTCTCTTGCCAATCTTCATTTCATTCTCAAAATTATTATATTGTTGTTTTTTGTTTTGCGTGAGCAGTTTAAGTAATACTACAAAAAATATTTAAGAACTACATAACTGTCACAAATGTATATAATCACTCTTTTTGGTATAAGGCATAGCTTAATTTGAAACTTTTAGATGCTTTAAATACTTTAGCTGTAGAAAACGAGTCCGTTTTGGGCTATGAAGGCCAGCGAGGCCTTTTCTGCTGGCCTAAACATACTCAGAAAAACACATTTCTTCATAAATATTTTTATTTAAAATTACTTTCAATGGTCTTTATATTACATTCCCATTTTTGCAGTGCTTCCAGTGTGCTATATTTTATACTTGGGTTTTTCCAATCAAAAAGTTGGATAGACACTTTGCATCCAAACATATTTCAGCTAGGTAGTGTTGTCAGGTTCTGTGAAATCTGCCAGAGCCTTCAGAACGATAAAAGAAGGCCCTGCCCAATTTAAATGAATGGACTCAGATCGTTCAGTTTAGAGTGCTCAGATCAATCATGTTGCGTGACTGTGACCTCAGGGGAATTTAACTAGGGCCACGTAGAAATCATCACGTACCTGTGCGCTGATTGGATAATCCGTCCAGGGAGTCATTTTACAGTGTCATTTTACTGCAAAATGCTGTAAATTTGAATGCGATTTGTTTGCCTTTGTTTTTTTTCTTCTTCATTTTTAAGCCACAATGGCCGAAGGAGTGAAAAAGAAGGATCTAGTTTTTGAGATACTTGGCACACTGTTTTCGAGACAGACCATCAGATAAAAACTGCATATTGTGAACAGAGGTTGGCCAGCCCCTGTGCAACAGAGAAAAGGTCTTGTCCATCAGTTTAGTAAAGTCAACTATGAACATTACCATTACTTGTGGCTGATCTGAAACACTTCAAATCATATTGTGTGGAATGCGGATTCACATAGGTGAATGCAAACATTTTATTTGTATTTATCTCATGTTTATGAGTTATTAAACCAATAGTAAAAACAAAATAATGTCAAAAATACTGAAAACAATTAATTTTAAATGCCCTGGACAATAAATGTTGCTCAATTATGTTATATTAAGTGGGCCATTTCCCAATTTTAAACTTTCTACAGTGAAATATATGGATAAAAACTACATTTGGCACATTGGCGATCTCCTTTTTTTTTTTTTTTTTTTTTTGATTAAATATGAGTTTTAACCAGGAAGTGAAACACCTCATTTACGGAGGCACGCCTCTTTCCGAGTGGCTGCCTCGCGCCCTGCATGACGTCTTTCAATGCAGGCCAGCCACGAAATATTCATGCCATAAAGAGCCCCAACAAGGTGTTTTACTGACAGTAAAATACAAAACAGTGTCAATACACGCTCTCACTAACACTCGTTGGGGGTGAATTATTAATCTGCCTGGGCAATTATATTGATATATTACAATACGAGGAGGCACAATATGCATATCACAATAGGACATTCAGTTTCCAATGTACAGTATGAATTCTTAGACGTCTTATTTTTGTAATATTTCATTAGAAGAAATTATTCGATCAGGCAAAACCATCTGTCTGAGAACATTTTGGCCTTAAATGGAGAATGCTTGACTACAACATTGTGGATTAAGATGCCATCTGTATTCATTGGAAACATATGTGTATGTTCAAGTGTTGAAGGACCAATTTGACAGCGCACATACGATGTCACTATCCAGCCACAACAAACATGTCTGAAGTAAGGTTCAGCAAGGGAGATCATAATATGGAATTGAAAGTGTTACTGGCAGCAGTCAACTATCCATAACAGACTTGTTTTCAAATAATTTAACCAAGGAAAAAAAGAGTGTATTCTTAGATATGCCTATGATGTGCTGCCACAGAAAAAGACGCTTTATTTTTCTTTTTTACAAACATTGCCCAATATATCGCAAAATGTATTGCAATATGACTTTGCTGTATCAGAATACATGTATATTGCAATAAGCTTTCAAGCCGCAATACCCAGCATGAATTGTTTACAACCGACGTTGATTGACTAACTCTGTGCTCAAAAACACTCATGTTTTACACTTGTTGTCACTGATAAATGAAACTCTGTTTACTGTTTACTTGGATGACTGTAAAAAAAAAAAATCTCCTCCTCAACTCGGAAATGGAAATAGAAAACATGGATAAGGTTGACAGGTTTTTACTCTTGTATGTGTGGTCTGAAGGCTTGCTATAGTCATAAAGCCTCATGCAAGTCATCTTTATCTGCTGGGGCGGGGCCAGTGTGGAGAACGCAGAAAAAAAACAAGGAATCCTTAGAAATGCATCACTTAAGGGAAATTGCACATCAGTGGTGTTTAAGGTTAGAAATCTACATTATAAACTGGTTAAAATCTCCCAAAACCTGAATTTCCATGATACTGTCTCTTGAAGGGTGATTTAAAGTGTGAATTCTCAAGCCCTGGTGTCATATATATGCTATGCATATTAATTTTGCTTGGAATATATATGACATCACAGAAGGCGCAGACTTGAAACATACTGCCCACTACTGCACTTACCTCTTAGTTTTTCATCCGTGCATCCATTTTCTTTGACTGCTTATTATCAGTAGCGGCGCTGGCGTGCTGTTGCCTGTTGTGGCTGTCTTCAGGCACCAGGTTGGGGACACCCTGAACTGGTTGCCAGTCACTCACAGAGCACACAGAGGGAAAGGACCTCCCACACTAACACACCTAAGGACAATTTAGAGCAGGGGTGCACACACTTTTCCAGCATGCGAGCTACTTATAAAATGACCAAGTCAAAATGATCTACCTACTATAAATTTGCAAAACATATATTTATTTATAAAAATATTGAGAATTCTTTATATGAACCATATATGTTGGTGTACCTTGCATAACTACATGAATCCATATTGCTCAATACAACTCTGTTTTTAAAGTCTTTGAACAGCGAGTCAGCTGCTTCAACAAATGCCTCTTTTACCATTTCTCCGTCTTGGAAGGATTTCTTGTTCTTAACGATTAAGTGACTCACCCGAAACGAAGCTTCGGTGGCTGCCTTTGCTTTTGAAGTTAGCTGTGAGAAAAATGACTGCTGTCCAGACAACTGGGATTTTAGTTCTTTCACCTTTCTCCTTCTCAGCTCGCTTTTCGGAGGGAAGTCAGTATCGTAGTTTTTATGAACAGTCCGAAAATGCCGCTCCACATTTCCCTTTTTCGGTATAGCGATGACAGACTGGCAGATGAGGCAAACGCACTTTGAAAATGACATAGTGAAGAAAAAGTCCACCTCCCATTCCGTATGGAAATGGTACGTTTTTGGCTTTTTACTTGGTCCAGCTCCCTCACTCATTTTTATATCCTTACGTTTAGAATAAATAAATTAGAGGCTAACTCACTAGCTTGCGAGAACGCGCCGTTATGTGCGCATGTGCAGTGACCCCTCTGTCAGAAAAGGTCAGATTGGTCAGACCGACCTCCCCCCATATGCCAATAAAGTAACAAATTTCAGAGTGAAGACGGATCATAGGCTGACGTCTACGTTTTAATGCCATGCGATCGACCCACAGTACCTTCGCGATCGACCGGTAGATCGCGATCGACGTATTGGGCACCCCTGATTTAGAGCGTTCAATATACCTGCCATGCACATTTTTATAATGCATCTAATGAGAACCCGCAAAAAACAACATGAGAACTGGGAGAACGTGCAAATGTCTCAAAGGAAGGCCGGAGCTGGAGTTGAACCCAGCAGCTCTGAACTGTGAGGCAGACATGCTAACTAGCCTGTCACTGCTGTGTTCTTTCATTCCACAAAAATAGTGAAATGTTTCTATCGGTGGTAGGAGAGAAGACCCGAATCTGAAACAAACTCACCAGCTGTTTTTTGTACCAATGCCAAGGTAACTAAAGTGTCAGTTAGCCAAATTACCCAGTAATCATTCCAGTCGAGTCAAGTTGTCTCTTGAGACATCGAGCCTACCCCTAAATAATCTATCAACGAAAAAACAAATATAAGTAATTCCCCTAGTGTCACAATAATTGTTAAGCATTTAAAGGATTTGTGGACAACAGGGAGTTGGAGTTCCATCTCGGCAGTTGTATAAGTACATTTTATTTACATTGATGTATTGACACAAAAGCAAAATGCGCTCTATGAAATGCTGTAAACATTTTGGTTACCTCATTTAGCGACATGAAAAAAAAACATTGAACAGAATATACAGTACTATAATCTATTAAAATAAAGTATGCTGTCACATAAATTCCTTGATATAAGAGTCAATACTGTTTTATTGTGGTTTTGATGCAGCAATTGTCCACTGACTCATTACTATTCCTGACACGCCATATGCTTGTATTTACGAAAAAACAATAAACAAACAGAAAAAGTTGTTTTCTTAACTTTCCAGCTAATGGAAAATGGGATGAACCAACCCCCTCTTGGAGTGGTGTTAGCAGTTCCTTCCTTAATTCCATGCTATGAGATAAGGACGTTTTGTCCGGTCATGTGAGAGAAGCACTAGAAACTTTAGCTGAAGCTGACTCATACTCAGTGTGATACATACGCACACACACACACACACACACACACACACACACACACACACACATATATATACTGTATATATATATATATATATATATATATATATATATATATATATATATATATATATATATATATATATAGGTGTGTGTGTGTGTGAGTGTGTGTGTGTGTGTGTGTGTGTGTGTGTGTGTGTGTGTGTGTGTGTGCGAGCGGGTGTGCACGCATGTGTGAGGTGTGATCCCAGAGTTCATTGTCTGCGGGTCCAGACGGCACCGACTCAGGTTCTCAGTGTGGCTTCACTAATCTGCCGTAATTATGTCTCACAGCCAGCTCACTCCCACTCGTTCTCTCTCTCTCTCTCTCTCTCTCTCTCTCTCTCTCTCTCTCTCTCTCTCTCTCGGCCTTCGAGCAGCTATATTTTCATGTGCGTGTGCGTGCATGCGTTGTGTGTGCATGTGTAACATTGTATCGTATCACCAATGCAAGTGACCCTGCCAAAAAATGCTCCCCCCACCCACACCTTCAGGGTGGAATAAAGTCAAAAATACCTTGCGTGAGTCAATATATAGTAAAGCGTGTCCAGCGTACGATTCATACACGCGCCCATCGCACGCTCCTTCCTTTGTCCCGCCTCTGTGACGCACGTTTTTCTTGTTTATAAGCCGTTGTGCCGCAGGCTGTGTGGTGACTCACAAGCAGTGTGGACTTCCTAATTCCAGACTACCTGACAGAGTTCACAGGAATGCCGCTAAAAAGGGCACACCATATTATAAGGACTATATTCATTCAATAACTCACACCTCCTAATAAAATTACCCAATGTTTCATTCTAGTTTGTGGTGTTTTAAAAGGGTAGCAAAATTACAGATTTGAAAAGTCACAACTTTTGTTTGGGGTAACCGGCATGTGGGAAGAACCATTCTGCATTTCACTGATTGTTCTACTGAGAACTGTCAATTGCTTAGAATGGACAGTGGGGCAAGAGAAAACACTGAAAAAAGCCTTTTGAATAAACATAGGATATCACTGGGTGAGAAAAAATGCAATCAAGTGTTAATTTTATATAGCCATCAATTTTATACAGCACATTGTTATTCCAATATGTGCTCCTGTAACATGTTTCAGCTTTTACATGGTTCGTCATTCCTTCTTGCTGACAACCAGTAGGTCCTCCCTCCAAAATGATCCTCTCCACAATCCCGCAAAAACTTCTAACTTTTGAACTCAACTGCTAATCCTATGTGTGCTATGGACCCACAAACTGTATTCTATTTGACGTTTTTTGGACACAGCACCTAAAAATAAACACAATTAGGTTTGTTGGGGTAATTAGCCATTCCCAAATTCACCTTGCACGTTTGACAGACTTCCCAGGCAACATATCCTGAGCGACGTGTCGGTCATTGTAGTGGTCTGCGCTCATTCATATTGCAGTGATGTGCAAGTGAACTCTGTTTAACCCCATGACAGTATTCATTTATTCAGAAGGCTGCTTGGTCTCACACAAGCAAACCTGTTCCTTCCACTCTTTGGATGGTTTAACTTGTCTGACATTAAGTGTGTTTGTGTGTGTGTGTGTGTGTGTGTGTGTGTCAGTGCCATTGAGCTCATTAAACTGTTCATATCGCTCTCTTCCTCTCTATGGAACCTCCAAAAGATATTGCATGCTAACTGGTTGAAAACACACACACCACAGAGGCACACTCAGGCACACACAAAGCCTCATAAAGCTTTTTTGACTAAATGCGTGCCTGGCTGCTTGCTTTAACGCACACACGAACACACACACACGGCTGCAGCACAGCACTCTTATTTAAACTGATGTGAGTGCTGTCACGACATCCGACTAGTCCTATTTGTTCTTCAGAAGCCTTGGCGTGAGAGAGCAGGGTCACCCCACTGGCTCTCATGCAAATCCATTCAGTGCACACGCACACACAACGCACTCAACACACTCAACACACACACTTAATAGTCCTGCAGATAAGCAAAAAGACAGAGAGACAGACAAGCAGGCAGGCAGGAGGGCAGCCATGTAGAGAGTCATGAAAACCTGTCAGCAGTCAGGCAAATCAAGCAAAGATGAACAAAGGCCAACAAGAAAACACATTTTCATAAAGTGTAAAAATAAACAAACCAGCCCACAAGTCCCGATAACCCCACATGGCAGCATGAGCCAGTTGGAGCAACAATGCAGTATAATGTAACATAAATCATGATGAAACTATCAATACCTGGTGTGCGTGTAAGTGTGATTGTCTTGTGTGATCCTTGGCAAGATGACTAGATCAGAATGTCCACAGTAATGCCGCCCATATGAAGGTGTTTCTATTTGACTCTTCCCACTCTTACATCAGAATCACTTTTCAGGACCAACTCGTTCCGAGGGGATTTTATATATACGTATAGTATATGCGGTCCGTGTGTTTCACTTATGCCTTCAGTGATGTCCGACTCGACTGAATACCACTCATAATACCATCATAGAGAAATCATATACAGCAGTGGTGGGCCGTCAGGGCCAGCAAGGCCTTCTCTGCTGGCCTAATATAACCTGACATTATCATAACTATAATAAAGTTATAATAGTAATTTTAATTATTATAACGTCAATTTCATTTAAACTTATTTTTACTATATATATATATATATATATATATATATATATATATATAAATATTTATAAATTATTCTCCATATTCTATTCTATTCATGTCATATTATATCCATATGGTTACAGTCCTCCTAAGTGCTGCAGTTTTAGTGAAGAGTTTTTAGCCATTTAGAATTCAGCCAACATGTGTTGCCAGGCAGACCTCCAGACAGACTTCAAGTCTGCTTAGCTGGGAGGCGCTCGGGCATTCGCTTGAACAAGTCGAAGGCCTCTGTGCAGTGTGCAATGTTGTATAGTATGCGGGCCCATATTTTTGTTAGACAGATGCAATAGCCTATTGAGTCATAAGATCGCCATCTAGAGGCCTCACGTAGAACGAGACGTAACTGGATGCTCACTGCAGGAAGGCGGTGTTATATTGGTTTAACGGTAGAAGTGGTTAAAAAAAAATGTTTATTTAAAAATGAAGAAGAAAAAAAAATACATGTTGTCGCTCAACCAGCTAACGTTAGCATTAGCGTACGTCAAAGCCAGACTCGCGGACACTTTATTTACAGTATTTATTTATTTCTTTAACCCACAATGGCTGAAGAGCAAAATGTGACTTTCAGCATTGGTGTCCATGTCAATACAAAAAAATTTATAATTGGAAATGACACACGAAGACGAACTCAACTAGCAAGTCATGAAAGTCTTTCTGAGGAAAAAAAGAAGAATGGATTTTTTACTGAAATAACTCCGGAATAACTGTTTTGGGTAAGTTAATGTGTTTTTGTCATTTTATGTCATTCATATTCAATTGTCATGTTTGGTTGGCTTTTGTTGTTAGGTTTTGTTCATGTTTCTGTTCCACTTGGGCTGCCATCATTGTCTGCATTCTCATTAGTTTGATTTGATTTCGTCCACCTGTCTGATGATACTTTGTCTATTCAGTTTTGCTCCCGTTCGGTCCTGCCCTGGAAAACAGTTTCAGATTAAGAACATTCCACAACAACTAGTTGACCAAGTAGATTTTAGGTTTCCGAAGTAATATTTTAAAGTTAATATTTTCATGAAATGTTTGGATTTACTTGCCACAAAGATGTCATTTAATTTGGAAATTGTTTTTACCAAAACACAAAAAAGCCTACTCCTAAGAAGCTTTCTGATTATGACTCGAATGACATATTTTGTATTATTTAATACAGCCCACAGCAGCTGTTGTACAATCAAATATCACAGATGGGGTGAGGCATTTGCATAGATGATGATTAAATGTTTTAGGGGATTTATTGTAGATTGGCTTTGGATTTTGGTTCACTTATGGCTCATACAAGCTTTTGATATTTATTGTTTGGCAGCAACACGCTAAAGAATGGAGAGAAATCTTTAATGTCATTCAAAACATTCATTCATCCATTTTCTATAGTTTATTCAAGGTGAAAGGCAGACTGTACCCTGGAGGTACCAGGCAATCCCAGGTCGATATTGAATCTATGTGAACTGCTGCACATGGCCTCCATGAACAGTGGCGCCTCAACAGTTTGCCCTGAGGTCTCACAATCTGGAATTTCTAACAAAGTTTAGAGGAAAATATGCTTTACTATAATGTCACGTGTTAGTCTCACAACTCTTCAGTGGTGTTACCAGTGTGTTTTGCTTATTTTTTGGTTTTTCTTTAATTGTGAGATTAAATGGACCAGGCTCAAAAAGTGATGTTAAAATGAGGATGAGGAAGAATCTTGGCCACTCCAGTTTTTTGATTTTGCCTCTGAAATTTTCTTTCCTGTCTATTCGAGCAAGATGATGTCGAAGTACTTGCAGGACATGACATCCAAATTCTACAAATGCTTACGCAAAGGGCAAACCTTTATGACAGGACATTGACCACACTTCTTTATAGGAGCAATATTGAAAGAGACAGGGCACCAAAATAGTTGACAGACTGAAAAAACACTCAAGTTTCAAGCTACTGTATACATATATAAATAAAGGTGTACATTATATTGTGGAATAAAAAAAAAGATGTGTGAAATAATATAAGAGTTGAAAGTAAGATGAAAGAAAACGAAAGCAAGCAAGAGAATTGTCATTGATATTTATTTGCAAAAACGTTTTTTTTTTTATTTTATTAAGTTCACAACTTGATATGGGTAAATCCAAAACCAATTTAAAATATTTTCAAGGGTATGCTTCACAAAAACAACAATTATCTATATCTTTTGTAATTGTTGTAGAAATGTTTAATATGAATAGAATCTAGGGTTGTGGCAAAAAAAAAATCAACTCACATAAAAATTGTGATTCTCATTTACTACATTTTAAATCCATTTAAAATGCCCAATCAATCAGTGTCATGACGTGACCAAGCAGCGGTTCTGGAAACTCAAACTTGCTGGCAGGACTACAAACAAGTAATGGAAGGAATTTGACTGCCCCATTCTCATTGAGAGCAAAGATTAAGGCCCTTACAAATTCTGAACATTGTTGCAGACAGCGGTTAGCCAAATAAACAACAACTTTTCATTTATTAGTTAAAACGTTGCATTGTAGAAAATGTCGAAGTAGTGAAAATGTGTGTTTGGCTGTAAAAACGTGGTCCTTCAAAAGCTGTAACCCTTCAAAAGAAATGGTCAGGATTAGTTTTACGCACATGTGGCCGAAAAACCAGCAGATGTTTGTTTTTGATCGTTATTTCCCAGAGGAATGCATGATGAACCATGACCAGTATCAGAATGGATTTGCTGTAAAATAAAAAATGTAAGCTGGCGCAATTCCCACAATAGCAGCCGATGAGGAGGCCATATCTGTAAGTACACTGTGCTCTAACCAGCATTTATGCACTAACGTTGTATAAAATATAAACATGTGAATTGTGAATGGCATTTGAAAGATTGCTTCTTGATGAGACATTTTTCTTCTGTTTTTAACTTCTTAAGTTTCTCAATATACTATTTAAATAGTACAAGTATGATTTATATCTATTGTTAATGTTGTAAAATCATGGTTGCACGCTTGAGTTTAGATATTGCAAAGTTATTCTAGCTTTGTCAGTTTTTTTTTTTTTTTTATCAAATCAGTCAGCTTTAGAACAATGTCATGAAGGGGGCGGGGGCAGCCGGTAAAAGGTGCAGTTTCAATGAACCCGACGTTTTACTTCCTGGTTAGAAAAGTTCTGTAGCTATCAAAGATTTTCATATGAAATTAAAATGCCAGTGGGCCAAACGTAAGATTTCATCATACAAATACAGATAATTAACTGCGCAAAATTGAAAATGCCATACTCCTTTAAAAATATGTATCTGGATCCAGATGATTTTATTTTGTGGATCCATTTGATTAAATGAAATTGAATAAATTCAACACAAGATGTGTGTGGGTGTGCGTGTGCGTGTGTGTGTGTGTGTGTGTGTGTGTGTGTGTGTGTGTGCAAGTAAAAAAGTCACATAAACAGGCAAGTATGTTTGCAGTTCATGTTGATTTAGCAGGTGTGAAGATGCACCTATGTTCATAAGTTCAGACCTTTAAGGGAACCGATTCCACCACATACTACAGTTGACGAGACCAACCTGCATTGGCCAATCGTATTTGTCCCACATAATACTGTCGTGTAACTCCAGCCTAAATATGTCAAGCGTGACAATATTAGTCATTTCATAGCCCAAAAAAAAGAATTGTGGGTCATATTCACCCCCCATCATAAATCCATGCATGCACACACAGACACTTTTCCCTCTTCCCCCTCCTTCTCCCAACCCCCCCCTCCACACACACACGCAAGCATGCTTCATTATACACTTGCCCACATAGCGTGCCGGAAACAGACTCAATAGATGCCAAGTCCCTGCAGGCTCAGTGCCCCTAAAACACTGAATGCACCTTCCCAAATTAGGTTAATTTGTTTTAGAGACTGCTGTAAACAAAACACTGTCAAATGTTTGTGATCTTAAAACTTCAAATTCTAATGAAAATAAAGGATGCAGAGAAACATAAGTTTGCTAAATTGGAGTGATGCTAGCTCCAATAGAAAAATGTACTCCAAAACGTGTGGCGACTTACAATAAACTTCAAAAGAGAGTTGTGGTAAAAATGCATTCAAATTCTAATTGTTACGCCTTTAAACAAAAGTAGGTTGAAAACTCCGCGTGTGCCCTTGCTGCAGGGGCATTAAAAGCTATTACTGTTTCCAAAGGGCCAAGAGAATCATTGAGGAAGAGTTCAAAGTTGTCTCCTTTGACCTGTTTACTTCGGCAGGACGTGAGTCTTGATATTTGTCTGCCTGACTGCAGCATTTCGCTCCCTCAGTCACGTTTGCCAGTCTCTTCCTCTTGCGGGGGAAGATAAACAAGCACGGAAGGTGAGACTTGAGTGGGTGTGTGTGCGTCGTGTATTCCAGTCTGCACGATTCATTGACGGTTCCATAAATAGCATGACACGCAACCCAAATGAAATCGTTTCAAATTGCTCTCTTCTTTCTCTTGCTTTTCCTTGACAAAAGGTGACACTAACCCAGATTTGGACACAGGTTTAGGTTGGTCAGCCACAAACAATTGAGGGCATTGATATCACAGAAAAAGACCAAAAAAAAAAAAAAATCTGTCTGAGGACATTTGTAGCTCATCTAATACTATGAGATGGTTGGCCCTCTAAAAGCCCCTGCAGGAATGTCTGGCCGTAATTCCACATTACTTCTGAGACAATACATTAAATGCACATGACCCAAACAGTGCATGTAGTGAGCGACACATGCGAGCACAGTTGGCATAGCTCAACAAATGGGATTTGGAGCTGTTTCGAAACAAAAATGTACTTTCTCAAGTGATGCTATTGATTGATCCAGTGAGTGATCCAAGAATCAAGATTTTTTTAACAATTGAATTAAAAACATATTTACATCACTTTTTAAATCTTCTATTTGTTTTACCCGGTGTTCACCAGGAGTACTAATCTTTGGGCACCAGGATTTGATTACAATTACAATTCATTGTCTATGGTTGGATTAAGTAATGTTAATGTGAATTTTCATTCCTTGTTTGTCATAAATGTCCTGAGAAATGTGCTTTTTTTTTTTTTATTTGGGCAACATGTTTTCGCATAGTATTTTAGTACTGCAATTTCCTGTGAAATGACAAAAACAAAACAATTCTAAGTGATTCCAATCAAATCGATTTGAATCGAAAATGTATTCTCAATTGAATCGAAGACCCATAAATCGGAATCAAATCAAATTCTGAGACTGTCAAAGACTCCCTCCCCTAATAGAATCTGTTTTTTTTAACAGCCATTTTTTTAAAAGTACTGTACTTTTTTCAATGTATTACAAGTACCATCATTGTCTAACTATGAGACACTTTTGTTGATGCATCTTTAATTTTCCGACATTGATGCACTTTTTCACAACTATTTTTTTCAGAGTAAACATTTATATTGCAAAACAGTTTATTTACAAGGATGAGGTTATCTTATTTGCATGTTATACTATTAGACTTATGAAAATGTGTGCTAACTTAAAAGTTACATAACTTGTGCGATAGTCATCAATATAACCATTGCCAAACAAAAAGAAAAAAGATCACAGGTGGTCGTTCCAAAAACCTGCTCACAATCTCATGAAAACAGTTCCACCTAATGCTGCATTTCAATAAAATTTCGAGTTTGTTACAGGTAACTTTAAACTTATAGGCTTCTGGTTATTTTCAAGTTGCTGTTGGTCAATAGTGCTGCAGAAAAAAAAAAAAAAGCTGAAATACATCTTAAGGTTTAGCATGTGTGCATAACACTAATGATAGATGATGGCAACCAGTCATATTTTTAGAATTATCAATTGCTAAAAAAAGCTTGGTAGCCATCTTTCTACCTGACTCCTACATACGTAGTCACATGATTTTTCGTGTTTGCGGTTATATTGCTGAAATATTCATTTCCGTGTCATACCGCTACATATAACGTGGCACTTGGCCAGTTCATGTTTGCTGTCGACACCATAGAAAGCCAAAATATTTGTGCAGGTTTTAATTGCGTGGTGATCATCTGTGTTTTTCTCTGTGCATGTTCCGGTGTGTCCGCTTACCAAAGTGTCCCGGAGTTAATGAGTATAGCTCATCTCACATTAGTTACACGTTCTTTAAAACCTTCTAAATTACCTTAATTAACATATTTCATTAATAAATATGAAAAATATTTAAATATAATATTTAATAAACAACCAAAACTTTTGTACCGTTTGTAAGTCAAAGCAAAAGCAAAGCATTGAAAGTAAGATGTCACAATCAGTGATTATTATGAAGTTACGTTATTATTCCATTAATAAAGTCACGCAGTTAAATGTTATAGTTTTAAGGCATATGTTAATATAACAGCATTATGAATACAATGTGCAAACACACTAATTTGAATGTTCTCCACATTACAGTAATTTACATAACACACTTCTTTTAGATATTTGAAATTTATCATTTAATAGATCAGAGAATAAATGATTGATTTTATTTTTATTTATTTATTTTAATTTTATTCTCATTATTCCTCAAGACATTGCATCCAAATGTAGTTTGGCTCACACAAGCTATTTTTTTTTTGTATTGATGTGCTACATGGTGTGCCTTTGTGTGTTTCCTGTCACGACTCAGGCATGCGCCCATGCAGAATAGATGAATTCATAAACAGCTTGCCATCTCTCACATTAGACTGATTAATAGTTCAATCAGGGCTAAAACGGACAAAATGTCATGAGGGGATAGTTGTCATGCAAAATCAGGCTTTTTATATCCGCGTCCATCTAAAGGGATAGGCCTGCTTAACGCTGTCACAAAGCGTTACTAATTTATCTGTGCTGCGTGAGCTGCTGATTGAGGATCTCTGTTCTACTGTTTAAATGCAGAGCCCGGAGACAGTGGGTGGGGGCATTCAAGTTATTAGTGTGCGTGAGCTTGAAGCCCGCCCTTTGATTGGGCAGAAGACTTTGTGTGTGAGTGCAGAAGCACACGTGGCTGTTTACATGACAAACTCTTTATTATCGAGTAAATCCTTACCATGTCTGCAAGACTTCTTAGTCTCGTTATTATCTTTGTGTGCCTGTCTCCTTCGTGTCCTCTCACTCTATTTCCCCTCTGATGGCACGAGAGGGCATTTCATGTCTGGCATGCGGCCATGCACGGAGGACCATCTGATAGGAGTGACCGCTGGCCCAAAGTTAGCCAGAGGTATTTAATGTGGGGTCAAGTGTTGGCTTGGCGTGATGCTTTCCCTTCACTAATGGTGAGCTGATAGATAAATGCCCTGGAAGCGTGCAGAGCCACATACCAGACAGAAGCTGGGTTAGGTTTGTGTAGCTCTTCTCACACAACCCTCCTGCATTCACAGCCACACTTTACTGTCTGATGAAACATAACATCTTCAAACTAGACATTGCAGGAAAATCCTCTACCACAATATTCAGAAAAACTGAACCAAAAAACACTTTAGTGTCTGATGAAACGTAACATCTTCAAACTAGACATTGCAGGAAAATCATCTACCACAACAGTCAGAAAAACTGTGAAAAGTTATTACAGTATGACTGCTACTCAAAAGAAATAACCATAATGTACTCTGTATAGACCAAATACCATAAGCTTTACTGATTAATCTATTGAAGAGTGTGCATCAAATGGGTTTAATATGGCACACATCACTTGAAGGGATTTACCCTTACGTTAACCTCTAAGGTTTAGAGCTATTAATCAGTTTAGCACCCACCTTAAATCCTGAAAAGTTGACTTGATATTTCGAACTAATAGGGCAGAGGACACGGCATCGGATATTGAATCCTGAGGCTTGCGTGTGCAGTGGAGCCCCAATGGTGGAACCCATTTGCAGTTGTTTGGTTTTCATAAGAATTATTCCCTGTTAAATCAACCACTACCAGCATAACATTTTGGGTGTACCTACAGGCAATATGTTTATCAATACTGTGACAAAGTACTGTAACATTAAAACGTACTTACTACTTGATGATGACTGACGAAGGTGGAATGGGTCCTACGTCTCATTTTTATGATTTTGGAGGCAGTCATTAACCCTAACCTAAAAACTACAAAACAGTCTGAACTTTGACAACAAGGCGACAATCTGTATAATGATGATCAAGTCTGCTCTGAGTCTGTTTTAACTCCTGGCTTATATTCTTTTTTTTTCTGTCTTTTCTGGTGAGCTCTCAACCAAAGATGATAAGTTGTTCATATGGGATTGAGCTCTACTAAATTTTGAATGATCGGTTGAGAGAGAGACATTGATAGATTTTTATCAGATAAACTTAGGTCAGTAAGACTTTTCAGGTGGCAACAAAAAAGATAGTCAACTGAAAATGCATAGGTCAACATGCCGATAATATGAGCAATTTAAGATAGGGGTGCCCAAGTCCCATCCTTAGGACCTCAACCAACACACCTTGTAAGGATCATAAACAAGTTGAGAAACCAAGCCACAGTTTGTCTTCAGCCATTGGTGCTTCTACTCATCCAGCAGTTAATCAAGCACATTTACAGTATTTGCTGGTGGAGTGGAAGCACCTGTGGCCAAACAAGTTTGTTTAGTTGCCAGTTAAGCAGAAGCAACTATGACCAAAAAAGATCGTTTAACTGCCGGTTATGTAGAAGCACCTATGACTCAAGTATCTGGACCTGTATTTCCCATCTCTACTGAGGATCTCCATAAGTAAACTTTAATACAGGGCCAGGGAACTCTGGTTTCTCATGAGCCATATCCTGCCTGCTTCCGATGTTTTCCTCTTGCAACAAACCTAATTTAAATGATCAGTATCCTTATTAAGCTTCCACAGAGCTTGCTGATGAACTGGTCATTTGAATCAAGTTTTATTATCATTATTTTATGCACACCTGTAGAGTTTTGAGACAGCTTGCCAAGATGAGACAAAAAGAGGATAAACGCTAATATTGGGTTTCTTGTCTGATCTGTTGACACGACAAGCAATTTGCCGTGCGGCCTGAATGGTTTCCATTCTAGCTATTTCTAATTCATTGCTTGTTTCCAGGAAACAAGCAGATCTGAGGGGAGGCGCAGTAGGGGACGAAGGAGGAGATGACGCTGATGCTTCCTCAATGTTCTTCCATCCACCCACTACCTGGTGAGATAAAAGAGGTAGGCATGGTTTGGGAAAAAATAGTTTGAAGATTGTTTTTTTTCTGTTTGTTTTTTACGTTTATACATAAACATCTGCTCTGATAATTACACACTTACACTCATGACTACCTTCTAAAGCGACATTATTCTGAAACTTGATCAGCAGCAAAAAACAACACATGCAATTACATAGCAAAAAATAACACATGCAATTGCATAGTGAAAGTGTTTGACTTAATTTCAATTCCTTATGCTGCATGGGTACACAGTCTAAATCAATTCTTGGCAGGTTAATGCACCCATCTATTTTAAGATAGGATTGTGTGCTGCTTTGTATCTTTGTCAATGTCAGGTGGCATTCTCATTACCCCATATGATGCACCATATGACATGAATGTGAATTAACTCTGCTATTTATGTAACACATCTCTTACTCGGAAAGAAAACAAAAACCATCCCAAGAGATATACCTTGACTGATACTTTTTTGAATGCCATGACATGATTATTAAATGAGCTTAGCATACAATAGTTCTTCTCAATTATATTTTGCCAACCCCCACGGACGGGTTACAGCATAGTCTAAAACCGAAAAAAAATAACAGAGTGCATCAAAGTGCCTGAAACAAACAAACAAACAAAAAAAGTAAAACAAAGCCTTTTCCCTGGGCTCATCCGCGCCCCTCTGGCATCACCTCACGCCCCCCCCCCCCCCTTTTTTTTTTCATCATTCATCATTAGTCAGTGCCCAAACTGTCAGTCAGTTGTTTTATTTTGTGCTGTCATCACTTCGTCACCACCGGGGTGGTGATTTGACATATCAATTTCCGGTGTGCAAGCAAGGATTGAGTCAAATCGCGTGCTCATATTGATGCGCACACAGTTGTTCTCTTTGCTCTAAGTTCTCAATACCTGCAATAGATCCATAAAACAAAATTCACACAAAACAACAACACATCCGCAAAACACGCAGTGCCACGTCCAAGTGAAAAGCAAGGTTTTGCTGTGCATAATTTACAAGATAAACTTAACTTGTATCTCATGTGCTGATTTGCATTTACCGGCTTCCACCCTATCAAAGTGATTGTCATTGACACCACTTTGCATACAGAGATTGTGGCTCACTCATTCAGCACGTATCTAGAAAGCCAAAGGTCATAAAAATCTCTTACTATTCCAAACCTCTCTTATAAATTTCCTCTTACATTTGGTTTGTTGCTCCCTGCATCATGTCATATTGGGGAAAATTACACTCACATAAATGTGAATTTCACTTAATGGAGCCTTTTTTTCCCCTACTGTACATGATATTCTGCATTACATTATTAGCACCATTGTCTCTGCTTGTTGTTTATTGCCATTTATTTTTTGCTCAATTATGGAATGTAGTCTGCAGCTCAGGGAAGTGAACAGAATAAGAATTTTATTGTATGGTACATAAGACAATAAATCTCTTGATCTTGACTGAGTAACTGTGGACCGCACAACAATGAATGTTTGCTTATCATGATATGATGGCAAGATTTTGCCACTTGTCATTTATGAGAAGCAAAATGGTCTCATACAGTGGGAGTCAGTGCTCCAAAAATTATTTGTGTCACAGTGTGAAATAATGCACAAATAATGTTGTTGTGTGTTGATGCAGGAAGCTTATATTTGTACTGTATAACTTACTTTCAAGGAATACAGTAAAGTGCAGCCGAATGCAAAGGTACAGTTTTGTCTCATTTTTTAGCGCGGGGTGACTTCCATGTAATGACACATGAAATTGAATTCTCATGAAGTCATGCTGTCATGTTGGACATGGAAATGCTATGTGCTAACTTCTGATCAGTAAATAAAGTACATTTAAAAAGAAATATAAGTGACCACAACTTGGTGGAGGGGGGGGGGGGGGGGGGGGGGATTTAGATTATAAGATGCATTGCGATTAAGATGAGGACCACTCAATTCACAACCATCCGAATTTAGGTTATTTAAACATTTTGATAAAGTTTACTCCCGGAGCTCAGAAAAAAAAATATATATATACTGTATAGTTCTTAAAAAAAAAAGGCATCCGATTGTATTTTGTTTACAGTGGCTTTATTAGCGCAAGCATATAAGAGCCTCCGGAAAATTTCTGTGGGAGTTGCCATGGCGGAAGGTATATTTACTCCTTAAGGTGGAGCCGTGACGTACAGTCATTAATAGGCAAGTCTGGATGCTATTAGCTGTAGCAGGCAGCACCAGCTCATAAAGGATTCCAGTCTATTAACGCTATAAAATGTGCATTGCAAAGCGTATTGGTGCCCCAAGAACAAGAGAGAAAATAAAAACAAGCATTAGTTTTTTGTGCCTAAACCTCTTAATTCCGAACGTAGATTCATCACAAAAAAGTGGCTTCATATTTGGGTTACCTTGGATCTGATTAAGATTATCAAGTAGATCATTATTAAGGAAAAACATTCGGAAATAACTTCAAAACAAAACCTACCAAGGCCGTTGATATCATATATGGCTACCTAATATGCAGTTTATTTTGAAGCATTGACTGGTCTTTTCACTACATTCGGCTGACATTTGAGTAGTTTACTATAATGGGAGTGGATACCTAGCAGCACATTCTATCTATGTATTCATTGCTTTTGAATGCTTCAACAATAACAGATCTCCTCCCATCTCTAATAAATACTGTCCAGTAAATGTGCTCATTTTACTCTTGGCAAATTTTTACCAAGTGTCTCATTCCCATGCTGTGATGAACTTACATTCTGAACTAATAGGTTTAGGCACACACAGGTAGTGCTTGTCTTTGTTTTCCTCTTATTGTTGGGGCATCCATAAGATTTCCATTGCACATTTATAGCGTTCATAGACTGGCATTCTGTGCAAGTTGGTGCTGCTTACCACAGCCAATAGCACGTAGACTTGCCTATCAACGCCTCAATGCCACAGCTCTGCTTCCAGGAGCAAATATGGTTGTGGCCATGGCGTCTCCCTAGTTCTTTGAAGTTTGTTCTAACACAGCCAAAATACAATTGGATGACATTTTTCCTGATGAACCATATATATATATATATATATATATATATATATATATATATATATATATATATATATATATATATATATATATATATATATATATATATATATTAATTGAAACTGTGTTCAAGCATTTTTGTTTGATTTATGTTGCACTACAATGCAGCTTTAAAACCACAGTGCTCTTCTCGGATTATTATTGTGTGTTGAGCTTACCAAAAAAATGATATTTTCACTGTGATTGTTGCTCATTTTAGTTACTTTTCTTGAATAGACAATGCTGTTTCAGTTAAGTATTATTTTTCAAAATTCTTTTTCTCAAACTGTGATCTATTTTACAACAATCCAGCCATCTATTGAAAGTAATTTAAAACAAAAAATGTTTTATTTTACGTTTAGTTTTTCTGTTTGTTTTCATTTATGATAATACCCTTGCCACATGATTTTACATTCTCGAACAAAAACACGCAAACATGTAACTCCACCTACAGTCCATCCATCCATCCATCCATCCATCCATCCATCCATCCATCCATCCATCCATCCATCCATCCATCTTATGGGTCTAAGTGTGCTCAGTCAGATAAATCCCAATGTTGTTTATAGATTTTTTTTATTTATTTATTTATTTTTGCAATGACATTTTTCTCTATGTGGCGCTGTGTTTGTTAAGCATCACAAGAGGCATGGGATCTTCATGCAGAGCAAGAACAGTCAAATTTCCCTTCCCCCAACCTCGATCAGCTCCTGTCCTCCACTTAGATTCAAACAGGCCCGCAAAATAGAGGATGTTCTGGGCTTAACCCCTGCTGAGAATACTTCAACATCATTTATTGGAAGAGGTTTAGGCTGGCTGCGCTGGAGTGGGTCTGGGTTTGGTGAGAGCGGGGGTTATGGACGGAGAACAACAACCGAGGCAGAGTGCGATGCACGTGTAAAGCTGTGGGCAGCGCCGCGTGCGCAAGCTGGCATGGGAGGCAAAGAGGAGGTGGTGTACTAACAGGCTCATTTAAGTGCTGTTAATCCCGGTGTGCTGGGAGAGCACTGGCACCAAGCTTTAATGGTGGGCTGCTGAGATCGGTACACACACACACTTACACGCGCACAAACACACACAATATTTCCAAGTCGGATGACTTTGTCATTCAATGCTATCATGAACGCAGGTGCCGTTCAGTGGGTTGAAAATGATTTGTAAGACAGTTATTTTGCTTTACCAAAAAGCGGTACTTTTCAGGCATAGGCCTTCACTGGGCATTGAACCCCAACCAAACAAATGGACTTGGATTAGTATACAATTTGCTCAGCACCTCATTAAAGGCAGACTATGACTGCAGTGTTCACCACTCAACTCTAATTACTCACAAAAGTATCAGTTCACAATCTGATAGGTTCAAATTCTTCAATAAAATAAACTAAATGTATGGTATTGTTTCAATTATACAGGGCTCGCAACCTGGTCTGAAGGCCCTGGAAAGTTTGCGCTGATATAGCAACACACAAAAGCTGTAATTGGATTGGACATAAAAATAATAATGATATCCTGAATGATAATGTGTTTTGCACAGTGTCTCAAAAATTGAGTTTGTATGATTCAACAACTTAATCTGGGCGATATAGCAAATTTATCATACAGTGCGTGAATACGGTAAGTGTGATATGCAAGTCCCAAGTTACTATGAAAAAAAAAACAATCAGGTGAAGTTGAAACACTCACAAATTCCAAGCAAGTTGAGTCAAATCATTACTTGTTTGAAGCAAGTCAAGTCATACAGTCTTGCTCAGTCACAACAAATACTGCGGTGAAAAAAAATGTAACTAATCAGAACATTAACATATATTTACACCTTAAAAAGCTACACAAACTAATGACATTACAATCAAGTGGTGAGACGGGGTTCCATTACATCAACATGATTAATATGATTAATGGATTAAATTAATTGAAGTTGCAAACGTTAGCCACTCACCATCTGTACAGTACTAACTAGGGCGGGACAAACTTTTGTTGACTTGTTGTGATCGTAATCAGCAGATCTGCACCATGCTGCTGGCGTATTAGGCACCAATTGTCTGCCACTAGTCATAGCAGCAAATGTCTCTCTCCAAAACTTTTTTCTCTATAGCTGACTGTTAGTATTTAACATCTATGTTTTAGATGCATGATTTAAAGTGCACATTTTTGCAATGCGAACAATGGAAATGAACCAATCAAATAGTTTTAATCAACCTTTCCACCTCTAATTATGTTACTTAGCTGTACATGTTCATAATCATATAATTTGAATGGTCCAAAAACTCATCTCGGTATTGCTCGCAAAAATGTGTGTTTTTGTGGGTTTTGTAGGGATGAATGAAGCGTGAATTGTCTTTTGAGTTTAATCTTTGAGCAACAAACCATACATTTTGTTGTCCTCTTTTTCCAAACTTCGACACTTTATAATCTATGAGTCCAAATGCACATCTCTATTGGTGTTCAGTGTAGCCAATTCACACTAGAAAAGGAAATGAAACAAAACCTCCATTTTGATGTCTTTCTTTCTTTCCTCTCTAAAAAGCTAAACCGTTTTGAAATGAAGATTTCCAACTATTAAACAAGATGCCTTGTGAAGTAGTCTAGTTGAAATGGAGTTAGTTTGATATCAAGTTCCAAGTCAAGTCATTCCAGAATTTTTAGCAAAGAAGTCATAAGTCCTAAACAAACACAAGTCAAGTCACATGACTTGAATGACCCATCTTTTTAAAACGCTATAATATTTATATGTGTTTCTGAAACACTGTTGTACAATATGATACGTTATTATTGCATTGCAACAAACTCGAAGTCCTTGCAATCGTGAAACCATTGCTTTTTTTCTGTTTCTTTCTAAACAGTCAGTTTGCGATTATCCTACTTGTCGTAGTGATTCGTCAAATTTGGCATATTCCCTGTGTGCTAGCATAGTGTTCCAGTAATTTTTTTCAACAGCACAGCTCAGCTCTGAGCACCTCTTGGTACTGATACTCCCCCGTTCTCCTGTCAAGTGTCACAGCCATAGAGAATCTGAAACACACACACACAAAAAAAATGTGTAACAGAACAAGACGTCCACCTCCAGCAGAAAGGGAAGCACAGCAGGGGGAGACAGGCTTGAAAAAACAGAGAAGAGACAAGAGCCGCATTACACTCACCTCTTTTAATGTTTTGTGTGTGTGAGTGTGTGTGTGCGTGCGTAGCTATGTGTGTGTGAGTTCCAGTATACACAATGTAACAGGACAAGACGTTCATTTTTGGTTTGATTAGTGAGCATGGGGAGAGCAAATAGAAGGGAATAAAGTGCATCCTACTGTGTGCATAAATGAAGGGTTTTCTGCGCTGAGAAGCTTTGCCCCAATCTCACACATAAATTGACACACATGCACGGTCGCTTTTGTTAACTTAGCTCATTCCTTTTTCAGACAGTTATTACTCCGGTTTACTCACATTACAACAAACATGCACGTGACAAACACAAGAGGACAATTGAGAGTATGCTTTTAAATTGCCTATGTTTACATGCACTGTTGTGTACACACGCTCACATCCAGCATGCCATGGTATGCATTCTCATCCTTATTTCATTCATTTGTGACGAGATGCTGCATGTGTTGGCCAGTGTGTTCACTAGCTGTCCCTTGTTTTGGTAGTTTTCATTATACAGTATAAGCAAATTCTCTTGTTTTTTCCTTTTGATATGAAAGCACAGAACCCCCCCCCCCCCCCCCCCCCCGCCCCCACTCAACACAATGACTTTAAATAAGATTATTACCCAAAAAAATGTTTTAAGTATATCTAAACCTGTATCCTTTTTTAACATTAACAAACGAAAAAAGCAAAATCAACTTTTAACAACAGTTATTTTAACTTTTAACAAAAATTATTTTTTAAAGTGTTAAGTGTTTGTACAAGTTACAGCATAGTCTAAAACTGAAAAAAAAAAAACAAATGCGCCAAAGTGCCTGAAACTAAAAAAAAAGAAAGAAAGAAAAAAAAAAGAAAATTTTATTGATTTTATTGAAATTTCAGTTCACATGACAAAAAACAAAAGCCTTTTCCCCAGGGTCATCCGTACCCCCACCCATCCATACTTGCATGAAAACTACAAAAATGACCCGTTTGTTGTTTTCTTCTTTATCAGACAGTATTAAGGCTTAAAAACTTTCAAATTCGAAAGTAAAAAAAATTAAAATCTAAAACTTTCTAATTTCAAAAGATTTAAATTATAGACAGAATGAAGGTTGTTCAAGTACAAAAAATGACTATTTAGTTAAGCAGAAAAGTTATTACATTTTCCATTGTAGGTTGTTATCTTTTATTCATAGGCTTTCCATATATGTGGGGAGAGTAATGTTATCTGAAAAAAATACAAATCATAGACATTCATTTATTCATTGTCTTTTCACTCTTTCACGATGTACATAATCATTCGTCCTGTCCTATTATACAAATGGTTGAGTCATTTTCTTCTAGTTGAAACATTTGAAATCATTTTTCATTAACCATGAATTGATTATGATTATGGGACACACACACACACACACACATCCAAGTCCGCATTCCATATTTTTATTTTCAGGCAAGAAGATGAGCATCTGTGTACAGTTATTTGTTCCTCTCTTCTGACTGCTCAACAATGTGGGTTTAACTACTTTGCCCTCCTCCCCCTTCCCTCCAGGAATTCATTTTTAATGGAAGCAGAGCAAATTCTTGCAAGAGAGACCACGTCCCAATGAACGCTAGTCATTTTATTCTGTCACTCTCACTCCCTCATTTCTGGCCTCCTTCAATAATGGATGGCTGCCGGCCAGACACACTCCTCCCTTTTTTATGATCCTTCTCCCGAATAAAACCTCAACAGGCCACTGAATGAGGGTGCCATATGTTGTGCCTTTTTAATCCTGTCAGTACGTATAGAATTTCTTTCGTCCTCCTACCACTCCGATTTGGCTATTCCTCCTACATGTTTCCTGCCTGTTTCCTAAAATGAGAAGGAGAGGCACATTATTTGGGAGAGGGGCTGTCTGGGGGTTTAGCAGGTAAATGATGATCTGCAGTAATGAGTGTGAGACAGCATGGGGATTATTGTGCAATATTGGCACGGGTGTTGTCTGGGGCCTGCTACAGTGACAATATTACAGTATAATCCTCAGGTCATCTTAAGGTCACTGGTGCCTTTATGAAGCAGTTGTTTTACCACATGCTGTGTCATGCGTTTGTGAGATATTGAGCAAAACATCCCAACAGACCTATTGTTAAATATTTTATCCGACATGTAACCTCTGAAAATATATTATATTATATTATATTATATTATATTATATTATATTATATTATATTATATTATATTATATTATATTATATTATTACCTTCAGTATCAAATTCCGGTCCTCTATTCAGCGGCTCAGAAAGGGGAAACTGTCATGATCTGTTTTTTGTTGTGGGGTTTGGGTTGTATAGTTTCAGTTATAGGTCCTCGGTGTTCCCCCCGTGTGCCATCACTAATTAACCTCACCTGTCGCCCGCGTGTTCCCTCCAGTAAGTTTCCCCGCCCATTGTTGTCCCCAGGTGTCTTGCGTCTTAATTAGTTCTGTTAGTACTTAAGCCCCAGTGTTTTGCCGCGTCCCTTGTCGGGTCATTGTTCGTCGTTCCCCCGCTGCCTCGTCTCACGCTCCTGGTACCGGTCACTCCCGTGCTGCCTCCCGTCCCTTGTTGCCCTTCGGTAGTTTCAGTTTAGCGATTTGGTTTGTAACTTGTATTTTTCGTTTCTTTCAACCCAGCCCTTTTTGTCATTAAATCACCCCCACGTAAGCCTACCCCTGTCTGCCCTGCATTTTTTGGGTCCCGCCTGTTCCGCATCCCGCACTCCTCTAACCGGCATGCCCCATCGTGACAGAAACAATGCACCACTGTGTACGGTGGAGATAGGGCACTGCTGACCTCCACTCGGGATGTCGTGAACCGGAGGGAAGAAATACGTCAAAGCACTCCACCAACCAATTCCACCAACATGTTTTCCTCTGAGGAAACAGAGTCTTCAAACTCTGGGGACGGCTCTCCCATCTCTGGGGTTGAAGTTACCGAGGTGTTCAAAAAACTCCTTGGTGGCAAGGCCCCGGGACTGGATACGATCCGCCCGGAGTTCCTGAAGGCTCTGGATGTTGATGAGCTCTCCTGGCGGACATCCCTCTGCAACATCATGTGGACAGTGGGAACAGCACCTCTGGATTGGCAGATTGGGGTGGTGGTCCCACTTTTTACGGAGGGAATCGGAGAGTGTGTTCCAACTAAATAAAGCTCTCTTCTTGACCGGTCGATATCCGTTCCTGCCCTCACCTACGAAAGAACGAGAGTCCGGATAGAAGTGGCCGAAATGAGTTTCCTCCGCAGGGTGTCCGGGCTCTCCCTTAGCGACAGGGTGAGAAGCTCGGTCATCCGGGAGGGACTCAGTGTCGAGCCGCTGCTCCTTCGAGTTGAGAGGAGCCAGTTGTGGTAGTTCGGTCATCTGGGTTTAATCTCATAGTAGCGCGTGAGGTTTTCAATTTATAGTCATATAAAATTAAATATTCAACGATATATTACTTGTTGAGATTCCTACGAGGTAATGAAAACGCAAGTCGGATCTGGCTTTACCTGATTCTAACTAAACTACGTCTTGGTGGAATTGTGGCTGTCAGACACAAGGTAGACAATCCATTGCATTCCAATATCCAACTGTCGACAGTATCAGGTTTACAGTTAACCTAGCGTACATGTGTATAGACTGTGCCAGTATGCTGAAGTACCCGGTGAGAACAAGCAGAGGAAGCACATTCCAGACCTTGAGAGGCCTTTTATTAAGCTGTTGCTGTAGTTCAAAGTTTTTCTTGCAGATCTGACCAATCACAGAGTCAAAGAGTGCTCGTGAGAGCATTTGTTTCCTGCTTGTTCAAGAGCTCAAGTCAAATGAGGGCTGCCGTTTGCTATGCTTCGCTGGCTGCCATCTAGTCAGATATAATGATGTCTAATTCCACCTGGCTGCGGCTGCAAATGAAGGTCACAAAAGCAGGATCACTTTTAAGAAGTGTATGGGCTCCTGCACAAATTGGACAACAGCGGAGATAGAGAACGTGCAGAGACAGGCAGGCACGCACGGTTGAGCCACTGTTACCTCCTCTGGCCTCTCTTGGCTGACTGTGCCATGCCATGTCGTGCTGATCCGTGTGTTGTGATGCGTGCTCTAGTGGGGCTAACGGAAGCACATGTGTTGTCTGTTAACTCTGATTAATGTAACAGACTCCCCTCTTTGCTCTCTACTTTTTTTTTTCATTGGGCTGCCCTGCTGTCCTGCCTTTACCCCGCCTGTCTACGGTCTGTGGAGCAAAGCTCAAGTCCAACAGTGCCCTTACACCTTTTTTGTTTTGTTTGTTTTTGTAATCAATCTTGTCTGTTTAGTAGACAATTTTATTTCACATAAATAAATACATAACAGCCAGCCAATCCATTTACAACTCGTTAGAGAGTGTTACAATGTATTTCAAGAACTTTCACTTGCTTAACTTTACAGTGGTATTTTGAATTAATTTCGTGACGTGAATCTTTCATAAGTACAGTCGTTTTTTACAAGTCAATAGCCTAATCTGATCCAAGCCTCCCCAATGCTCCTAAAAACCTTTAAATAAATATTATTAAATTATAAATATACATTAAAAAAATCATACATATTAGATAATGATCAAAAAATTGAATGTAAAGAATAAAAAACACTTCTAATCCCTTTAAAACCCTTTAA
Source organism: Hippichthys cyanospilos (assembly GCF_059441005.1). NCBI lineage: Eukaryota > Metazoa > Chordata > Actinopteri > Syngnathiformes > Syngnathidae > Hippichthys > Hippichthys cyanospilos. The sequence continues at coordinate 19,414,979 of NC_142379.1, read as the reverse complement.
ATGAATCATATTAATTGTAGCAGATGACAATCTTAATGCAGTTCAATTGTTTATTGTGAGATGGTGCTGATGTGTTGGTGACAGGTGCTGAGAGAGACATGTGTTTAGGACGTTTAATTTGTTTGTTTTTATTTTACATTTCCAGTGATGCAGAAATCATTTTCAAGTCCACAGGAGCAATAATATTAATTTTTTGGATTATTTTGAGCATGTAAATTTACTTTAGTCTGAGGTCATGCGAAGTGCTTTTGTCATGTTTCTGTTTGTCCTAAGCAGAGTTCAATTGTGCCACGAAGGGGTGGGGTCACCAGCCTTGCGCACCTGTTCCCCATTACCCATAGGGGTCTTTTTAAGGCTGTCCGCTACAAGAGAGCAACGCTGGGTTATTCCTTTGCCATACTCTCTGCGTCCATTGAAATCTCCTTCCCCGCGTCCTTCCTTCTAGTGAACTTTTGGTTGGTACTTTGCTCTAGTTGTATTTTACTCGCTCAATGTTTTCTGTTGTTACTTTGTTTCTAGTCGCTCTCCTGCAGCCTCCGCCCCCTTGTTGCCTTCCTTCTCAGTCAGACTGATTCCACCTAGACGTTCTTGTCCCTCCCATATTTTGTACTTTATGAGTTTTGTTTGTACTTTCCCGTTCTCTTTTTGGACACCCTTGTTTACCACGCCAGACGAGCGCTTTCTGTTCCAATAAACTGTTTGAACTCAAGCCCTCGATTGTCGGTCGGGGTCCTTATCCTGTTCGGGCCCGGGGGTCACCCTAGACAGCTTTCTGTGTCTCATTGCTAAAGTGCTATTGACCTGCTAAAAATGTGACTGTCAGACGCGACAGCCCAAAGTGGTACGTTACAAATGTGTTTTTATATAAATATGTAAAATGTTACCCATAGCTAATGTCAATTTTATGTTTGATAGTTTTACGGTGTAAATTGTTGGTGAGAAGTGTGGATGAAATGAGTAAAGATGAAAAAGTGGAAGACCATAGTAATCAATGTAAAAAAAAAAAAATTGCTACTGTCTTGGTTGTGGGCAAACCAACATATTAATAAATTATAAAAATGCATCACAAACTCTAACAAATACGGTAGACATCACGGGGTGTGATAATGTATTAAATTACAGTCATGTTGGCGCAAGTGTTGGTGTCTCGTGTCTCATATTATTTGCCAACAATGTCGCCTTTCTTGAATTTTCTCTCGTTACTCGAGACCATATTTTTCCAGCGAGGCATTTCATAAGCCTCCACTGAGGCATTTCATAAGTTGAATTATATATATATATATATATATATATATATATATATATATATATATATATATATATATATATATATATATATATATATATATATATATATATATACCCTTATGTATGAACAACAACCGTCAAAACAATAGAAAATAAAGTTGAAGTAATTTAACCAAATCAATCTAATGTTTTGAGTAAGCACATCAAAATTGTCCAAAAGTTATAAAATTATTGCTATTTTTAAACAGTTCCTTTTTTTAAAAAATTGTAATTGGTTATTTTATGCATCTCTATAACAACAGTGTGATTGGCATACACATTGCCCAAGCAATTTTCTCGCTGGGCAAAATAAATAAATAAATAACATGGCACCTCAGTGAGTGACACGTAAAATCAGGAAAGAGCAATGGGGCTGTTGAAATCCGTTAGGACACAAGGCTCAATTGGGATTGTCCCAGTTAAAAGGGACAATCTTGTCAATCTACGCTAATCAGTTATCCCTTATCTGAGAATCAAAAATAAGAAATTCCAGAAACGTTTTCACAAAGCCAGTCACCAACATGACCAAACAAGTTCCAACAGGATAGACGATGTGTAAGGTGTGACAGCAAATTATTATTTCACACAAATGAGTTAGCTTGTAAGCGTCTCGGTTGTTAACAAGTTCACCTCACAGTTCAAATCCACCTCGCTCCAAACTTCCTGTGTGGAGTTTACATGAGCCAGCGTGGGTTCTCTCTGGGCACTCCAGCTTCCTCCCACACTCCAAAAACATGCATAACATGTCCTTAGGTGTGATTTGGTGATTGAATGATTGTTTGTCTCTGTGTGTTATTGCAATTGGCTGTTAACCAGTCAATGTGTTCCCTGCTACTAGCAGGCACCAGCAGGCCTGCGAGCCTAATGAAGCTAAATGGCTACAGAAAATGGATGGAGTTAGCATGTTGCTTAGTAAACACGCGTTCTGATGCAGTTGAATTCAGCGTACACATAAAGGTTTTCACGCCTCGTGGGCATTCGCTTACAGTATGTGCCTCCCTGACTTAAGACATCTAATACACAAGAGTGCCTCTTGTGATTTCTATGATATTTATGACATCTTTAAATGTCACATTTGCACTTCGTTGCAGAAAGCTGAAGTCAAAGAACTCTCACTTTTTTAACTTACTGCACTTTTATAACTTGCTGTATAGGCATAATATACATTTACAGTACCGACAGTCTTGCTGCATATAGAGACTCTCACACATGTTGTGTGCTGTGTGTTGTGCTGCCGGGTCCAGATGAGTGGAATCTCAGTGTTGGCTCTCGCTACACTGAGCACAACAGGGGGTCTTCATCGTTGCAAAAATCAACAAAGCCGCTGTCACGAAGTGCCATCTCGATCACGAGCACGGGTACACATACATGCACGTCCAAGACTGCACATGCGCCCAAGCATCCAAGCACACACCCACCACAACAGGCAGAAAGGCGAAAAGGACAAAGAAAAAAAATAACGAAGTGGTGCTCAGGCGCGCACGCATAGTGACAAAAATGCTCTGGTTTTGACACGCAAAGACAAGTGCACAGCTGGGCAACAAAGAGGATCCACTTCACTTCACACACATAGCCAGAGCCCCCAAAAACGATTTAAGAAAATTAAGGAAAAATAACAAGGATTGATCCCTTAACAATTTAATCCCCTTTTAAACGCTTGCGTGATCTATCGTGTCAGTGATTTTGCCGACAGCGAGGAGGGGGCTGAACTGGCGACTAGGCAGATAGAGAGAAAGCATTTGATAGATTGAATGAGAGAAAGCGGGAAACTGCAAGAGTTTAAAAGGATGCAGCTATGATTTGTGGCTGTTTCTTCTTTTGTTTTTTCCGCTCACTAAATTCACTACCTATCAGAATGTCACTTCATTAAACCTAATCCTAATGCTTCTAATTATCTAAGCACATGGAAAATTGAGCTTGTTCTCACCCATCACATCACCAAACAAATTTCATTGTGCGCTTAGTTTTGCTTCACCGACTTTGTGAGTCACTCTCTTGTCCGCATGCCTTCCCTCCTTTATTAAAAGCCTTGACATTCTACTTATCTGATGACTGCAACAAAGTAAACACAAATGGTGTTTGCTTAACAGGCCAGGCAGTTATAGGAACTGGGTATTCGTGCAAATAAACACATACACAGAAAAAAATAAGTCACTGAAAAAATAAGGTGGGATCATAAAATTGGTGATAAAACTTAAAAACAATCAATTGGGTAATTCGCTTGACAGCAAGCGATGAACAAAGTGGGAGTTTGGGGCATGTTTGGGAGGTGATGGTCTTCACAATGTGCATTCCATTCTTCTTGAATTATTACTAGTGCTGGGCGATAATATCGATATACAGTATTGCGATACGAGGTGACCCATTACATATATTGCAATACTTTGAAATACCTTGTTTTTATAATATCCGCTCCGAAGAGACTTTCGTTTCATGATGTTTGTCATCTTGTGGATCGTTACTTACATGTAAATCATTCTAAGCTCTTGAAAAACACCATATTAAATGTTACAACACAATACCTTTTGAGTTAGGGTGATGTTTTGAAGCAAAAGTGGCGGCAGAGGAGGGCAAACAGAAAAAGAAAACTGGGTTCTGTTGTTGTAGTAATATATATTTGTGTACAGCGTGACCCAAAAAAAAAAAAAAAAAAAAAAACGGGCCCCAACTCTAATTAGGCCCCGTTTCTTAGTGTTTTGTCCGAATGAAATGAAACTTTGGTCATAACTAGTTTATTATATTCAAAACATCACATCAAAACACTAGGGTCTTTGGCCTTTTTTTCTCCGTTCTACAGCATATGTTCTAGATGGCCTCCATTTAGCTCCGTGCATTTCTTGAGGCGCAGCACGAAGTTGTACAGTTGTCCGGCTTTTTGTTGTTTTTGGTGTGTGATACCAAAGAAAAAGCAATCCAAAAAAAAAAAAAAAACCTTACGAGGCTAAAATATTGCCATAGATTGTCAAAACAGAGCGACTTTACCTATGCCACACTGCCGCCCCTTCTAAATGCTGGTTCACCCTATAGCTGTAAATTTAGCCAATGTCGGACTCATTTACTGCCATTCAAAATTGGAAATATTGTCAATTTTGGACATTTTGAAAACCCGATATTTTATTATGTATTTCCCCCCATTTTTGCATTCATCCTTTCAACGGTAACTTGCGAATGGGACGCAATAGAATTTTTTATGTTGACATCCCAAAACGGTGGCGGTAGAGCCCAACTTAAGACATTTGCAAGCATTTCAATGACTTTGATGATTATCTCAGCCTGGACTCCCATAATGCAAAAGTCATAATGCTCCAATTGCAGTAAAGCTCCTTGACAATTAAACCTGCATGCGCAAAAATACCCCCAGTGTGAAAAAAAATCTCCATGCATTGAAGCCTTTCCTCCTTTCTTACTTCCCCTACAACGAAACCTCAGCCCACCAATTGCAAATGTTGTTCTCTGCATTTGTCTTGCACTGAAATTTACTTCAGCGAAAACAAGCCTGCAGCAGCAAAAGTCTCGCTTGGTTTATGCTTGACGTGCCGGTATGCATTTTGCAGCACTTCGTACTCGTGCGTCTTTCCCCCACAGTCAGACGATTCCCATACTATAGGTGGCAGTAAAGGGAGTCTGCAGCATACAAACAACACTCCTCTATCATAGAGGTCGAGAATCTTAGTAGATCCAAACGATCGAAATTCATCTCTCCTCAACATGGTGCTAGCCAGGAGTTGATAACGGTATTTAGATCACGGTAGTTCTTTTCAGCTGAATCATAAAGGTGTTTGTACCGACGAACTTCCATAAGCTATAGTTTGTCCGCCACGTTTTCTGCTCATAAAGAAATTCCGGAGGGTACGTGTTGCGGAAAATATTGGTCATTGCGGACAACGCACAATGTATTGCAATACACTTTTAAGACACAATACCCAGCACGAATTATTACTGTTATTCTCTTGGCATCATTGGACGAAGCAGTCGTGATGGACGATCAAACCTTTCCTTTGGGTATCAGATGTAGTGACATGACTAAAACCTAAACAAAACGCAAAAATGAATGCATTAATTGTGATACTTGTGGTTGAAAAGTGCATTTAAATGTAGCCATTGATACGAGAATGTCCTCATCAGATTGAGTTTGTGTGCGTGTGCCGCGCTTGATTGTGTGTGACTGGTTTCACGCATGTTTGGTCAGACGGTTTGGTCACAGAATGAATGTTTGGGTGTACTGTAGTTGGGTGGAGTGGAGGTGGGGGCTGCATAATGTGTATTCATGTGTGTGTCTGGTGTCTGAGCATATATGTGCTCACAACAGTGACCCACTTCTGGTGTTTTGATGAGCCAGATGGATCACGGCATCTGTAGGCGAGGAGGAGGTGGTGGACAACAGAGAGAAGCAGGAAAAAAGACAAAAAGAGAGTGGGACAAGGACAAAGAAGGTTGAAAAGGGGAGATGAAAGATAACGTGCAGACCACGCAGCAGAGGTTTTCTGTTCGTGAGTTCCCTACCTACGGTACACGAGACAACGAGCGCAGACTTTGCAGACAGACGCACGCAGACAGGCAGGGAGTTAAAAAGGCATCGTGTAAATTAATTATGTTTTTCATCTTGGCAATATACCAAGCACCGACAGAAAGCACCCATTTTGTGTCCCCCCCAACCCTGCTGCACCCCATGCACACCGCTCCATGCCCGCCTAAATGTCTCACATCAGGCGAGAGGTATTATCAGCATGTTTAATTGATGGAGCATGGAGGCATTGTGGTGATAACATGGATTCGAGAGTGGGTCCAAGTGCCTGCGCACGCACACCTACACACACGCATGCACAAACATACACGCACACCTAATAAATGTATGTACATACATACTGTAGGTACCATGTCACAATTATACCTCAAGGCTGGTTATATGCTTTGACTGTTTACTCAATGATGAGCCACTTTGTCAAAGCTTAAAATTGTATTAGCAAGGATTTGTCTCAGTTACAGAACAAACGTGTCTGTCAGGTTTCATTCAAATTGGAGTACTGTATGTACTTTCTTTGGTGAAATATACAATTTGTTAAACTGTGAGCTCAGGTCAAAGTTTACCTTTGTTATTTTTGTATAATGTAAAGTTAATTAATTCTCTGTGAGTCTCTTCTTCCAAAGTTCATTTGGGAGCATGCGAACTCTTACAACACACGCACTTGCGTGACACTTCTTACCTATGGTCCTTTAGTTACATATTTGCCCCTTACAGTTGAACTTGGGATTCTTGAGTAGGTTAACAAAGTTCTTTTTGGCTTGGAAGCTTGATTAGTATGTTCAAATGCCACATTGACTAATGTACCAGGAAAACAATATATTTTGTATAGTCTCTCATATACTTGGGGTAATTTTGTGCAAGAACTGATAACTGCTTTTTTTTTTTTTTTTTTTTGTAACATTAGGGAAAATAAGTTTTAGTGTAGATGCAAGTACACTGTTCCTTTTCTATATTATGTTTCAGTTATTTTGGCTATATTTTAACAACGGTTTTCATTATTGACCATAACTGAATATGTTGTGGATTTATCTAGCTGTTTAGCAGGCTTTATTCCCTGTTTCTTCCATCTTAGTCGGACCAGTCCAAAAAATGGTTTTGGGCATGGAAATGTATTTTACAAAAACAGAATATGTGAACATTCAAACTGATTTCCCCTCTAAATACCTGTTCCCTCACCATGGGTATTCAGAAATATGCTTCACTCAGACCATTTGGAACCACAGAAGGTTCCAAATGTTGTTGTTCAGAGTACAGTACCCCATAAAACACAGTATCGGAGCCTAGTGTATAAATTGAAATAACAGTTGAAGCACAAGTTGCTAATTATAGGCTGCAACAGGGGACACTCTCAAGTGGTTGCCAGCCAATTGCAGGGCACACAGAGACGTACAACCATTCACGCACCCAATCACACCGAACGGACAATTTAGCATGTCCAATATACCTGCCATGCATGTTTTTGGAGTGAGGGAGGAAGCCGAAGAGAACTCACGCGGGCTCGGGGAGAACATGCCAACTCCACACAAGAAGACCAGAGCGAGGTGCATTTGAACTCGGGTACCTGAACTGTGAGGCAGACGTGCTAACCACTGCTACATCGAGCCAACACTAAAATATTACATTAAATGCTACTGTACGTTCAAGTTTTTTTTTTTGTTTTATAATGGCTTACCTTAACCAGAATCATTGCATTGTAGCAATACTGGTGGTTTAATGTCAAGCCCATTCTTCTTTTTCTTCATCTAACCTTCACTGGAAGTATTAGGTATTAGTATTTAAGGTACCGTAACGAGTGTGGAAGTTCTGAATAGTGGCGTAAGTCTAACCTTTACTTCACGTAAGCTCAACTATAGCTGGGGGATCATGGAACTTATCACATAGGGGAAGGTTAAACAGTAATTTCCATATTTTTCACATGCAGGGCGATTGATTTTGAAACTTACTCTATATAATTATGAGTCACTCCAAAGGTATTGCCTTTTTCTTAAATGCTTCTGGTTGGCTAAATATCCTTATACTTTTGATTGGAGAACACCCTTTTTCTTGAGCGCCAATTTTTTCCTTCTCAGAATTGAATTTGAGTAACCTACAGACAATATTTAGTTAGCTTTATTCATTTTTGCATAGATAGATAGATGGATGGATGGATGGATGGATGGATGGATGGATAGATAGATAGATAGATAGATAGATAGATAGATAGATAGATAGATAGATAGATAGATAGATAGATAGATAGATAGATAGATAGATAGATAGATAGATAGATAGATAGATAGATAGATAGATAGATAGATAGATAGATGGACAGACTGACAGACAGACAGACAGATCATAAGGTGAGGGCAATGATGTGATGTGCACCAGACAACAAAATACAACGCACAGATGTTAAGTATCAGTTGGCTGCTGACATGAGTCATTGGACAAGACAATTTTTTTTTCTCATCTCTCCTGAGTACAATTTTCTTCTTTTCACGCTTCCTTGATGACCTCTGATGTTTCGAGCAGGTGTTTGTGCAAGTGTGTGTATATGCAATAGCTGCCATCACGTGCGTGTGGAATGGTTATATTAGTGGTTTGAATGCTAAGCGACTGTGTCAGTGCATAGGGCAGGGGTCTCTTTGTGGGGGCAAAGTCAGTCATGGGAGCGCAAAACATCCTGATGGTACAGACATCCGCCCTCGGGGCTGGTGCTCCAGCGTGTGTGTGTGTCACATGTGAGCGATTGAGTGGATCTTTCCATTCGTCCGCAAATAAGTGGTGAAAAGTTCTTTTTCGTTTGCATGTGTCGCTTGTTTGTGTCTTTGTTCCAATCTGCTGTGTGTAATGTCCTTCTGGCGCACTGCTAGTTTGACGAGTGTGTTAAAGCTTGTCTGCTTCATTCTTTTTGTGAGCGTGTACTGTATATTTGTGTCTGCGGAATGGGTAAAGTTTAAGAACACTTCTTCCCTCAGGTCATTCGAAGGTTGTGTGTTGTCCCCTGTTGTCTGTCTTCATAACCACATCACTTGCATGAAGAACCATCCCACCACACAGATTTACATGCATAAGCATTTTTGCAGGGCTTCATTCACCACTCATAAACACTGTTACACATACACAAGCAGCCACACAGCTTTTGCTGTATCCATGCCTGCAGGAGACATGAGGACATCTGCACAATCAACAATAAACCCCCTTGAGTCTCCAAATTTTGCTCACACTTGCAGGCATTTACTTATTTGCTGTTGCTCACTCTCACTACCCTGTAACACACATTTTACACCCTCACTCAACCCATTCAAATATTTTAAATTCTCCATCAAGCATTCTTTGGCTACACAATGTGATACTTTGTTTTCTGCTGGCAAGTAGGATTTCGTTGCAGACTAATAGACTTTTTCTTACCTACTTGCTCTTTGTGGGACTGTGTAAATTATGTATTAAGCATTTGTTACATAATTTATGGCATCCGTCCATCCATTAATTTTCTCTTACATACTGTATGCTATTTAGCAATAAAGGTGATCTGGAGCAGTGGTCCCCAACCCCCGGTCCGCGGACCGGTACCGGTCCGTGGATCAACTGGTACCGGGCCGCGTGGGCTGAACCCGAAATAATGTTTTGGAGATGATTTAGTTTAATGGAGTTCGCCTTTTGCGTGAAGTAATTTTTTATGTACTTTTTCCGCGTTTCGAGTCGCCACAGCCAATCAACTTCGGGAACATTCGATGGCTCACGCCGGGGGCAGAAAGGAATCATGGCGGCCGCTTTGCGGTCATCCGGAGCGATCCAACACGGCCAGCTGAGCTTTCAATACGAAACAGAGCCAAGCAAGAGCCCTCACCTGGCTTGTCGAAAGGCAGGAGCGAGAACTTGGGACAACTGGTATGTGCAGCGTTTGCTTCACTTAACAGCTGTTGAACCGTAGTTACTGTGCTAAGCTAACGATAGCGCAGCATTGTCAGCACAATATTTAGCACGGTCTCGGCCACTCGATTGCGACATTGAAAGTTTTATTTTTTGCAGGCGAGTATTGCCGCAAAGAATAAAGGTGCTGTCCGTGAAAATATTGGCTCTGTCACATCCCAGAAAAGTGAAAGTTCTCAGCAATGCTCTTCCTTCCGGATCTACAGTAAAGTGCACAGCAAGCTTGCTGCACTCCCCTCCCCTCTCCTTGCGCGATTAAGAAAAAAAAAATACTTGTGATGTGGTTTTTAAAGCAGTTTTCAGGTAAGTCCTATATGCAAGAATTGTATATCTTACAAAAATGTAAGAAAAATGTAAAAATGTGCACAAAGGGTTAGGGTTTGATTAACTCGATCACACAACTGAATAACGAATGCATTTCAATACAAATCGTGAATTAGATGAAAATCAGTTCTTATCATTGCAAAACCTTTACAAATGTTAACATATACCAAGGGGAAAAATACCTGACACAAACGAAAATGCCAATGAGCTAAACGCATACAAGGCAGCACCAATATAACATGCTGAAGATAAGAACTGACAGTCCACAGTCACAAGTTGTTGGATGAACAAACAAACCAATTTTGGGCACATTATCATCAATGACAACATTCTTACAAAGAAAGTACAACTTAAAAACATGCGTGGGCCAGATTTCACGAAGACAGAACAATGTGTGTGTCACCAACAGTGGCTGCTCGCAACAGAAGTCACACCGTCCTTCCTCACTACAAAATGTCAACAGCGGCCAGAGGTGGCGCCAAAAACAAAGATCAAGTCAAACAAAGCACAAATTCATGAACTGTTAAAGAGTAAACTAAAGCATTTCCAAACATCATTATTATGGGTTCTGTTACGTTCTTGCTCCTCCACCTCACTCTCTCTCTCTCTTCGTGAGCAGGTGGGTCCTTGACGGGAGGGCGGAGCCACCAGCCGCGCACCTGACCTCCATCTAGAATCACCGGACTATATAAACGCGACTGGAGCTGGAGGAAGCCGTCGGAGTATTGCAACTCGGTCCTGCGTTCAAGTTTCCGCGTATGCTTGAGTATCAGTGTAGAGTGAGTTTCTGTTGCTACTTTGTTGGTGCGTTTTTTGCCCGTGTCTGCTTTTGTTTGTTACTTTACATTTTCGCGGCTTCCTCCGGGTGGTGGCTTCCCCCTCGGTCGGACTACTAGTTTCTCGCCGTCTTTCGCATAGGTTTTTCTATGTCACTTTTTGTTGGACTTTACATACGGGTTGAGTTTTCTGTATTTGAGTTGCTACTTTTCCCTGTTTACGTTATCCCCTTCTCACGCTGTGCGTGCAACCTTCGTTTAATAAATCCCTTTTATTGAGTTCGTATTCGTCGGTGTCTGGTCTGTGGTGGTCCACTGTCGAGTGCTGGGTGTTACGACGTAACAGGTTCGGCCCATGACTATATAAATAATAATGTCACCTCTGAACGAGTTTGTGTACTTAACATTTGGGTTTAATTTTTATGTTCTTATGTTCTTCAGATTTAGTTAGGATCTGAATTGTCAGGCTGATTTTTGGATGGACGGCTATTGATATGGCAGTTAATCTTTAGAACTCTTATGGATAATCAAAAATACATGACAGCCTCACAGTGAGCCTTGCATTTCCTTTGGGTTTCTTCCCAAGACGGAGTTATCAAGTAGCCTCAGTTGCCTAGTGCTCGCTCACATTGTGGGATTCATTTCGTCTTATAATGGTCCAGAAAAGAGATTGCCATGGCCATAGAAGTTGGAACATATTGCAATTGCAGTGTAACATTTTTCCTCAGAGCGTGATTTGAAATTCCCCCAGTTGGACGATTATTCAAATGAAAATATTTAGCTGATACAGCTATTGCTTTCTCATGGACATGCACTATGTTGGAAGTAAAAGCCAGGTCAGGGTTGACCATTTCAAAACACATCACAATAAACTGAATTGAAGTATTCTTCAACGCGCGCACACACACACACACATACACAAATGATCTATTTTTCTTATCGGTAATTTCAAATGCAATGTAGCCAGCCAGAAGCACAAACCTCAGTGAATAATCTATTTTCAGTAACATAGTTTTGCTGTGTCAAGAGTTTTGAACTGTCTTCCATTCTTCTCACAAGGCAGTCCTCCACTGTCCCAAAAAAGTGAGGCAGATGCGTTTTCCCTCTTGACCTAACATGAAGAGACAAGACACTAAAAAAAAAAAAAAAAAAAAATGAAAGAAATGAATGCATCTGCTGTCAATCATGTGTCAGATTAATGGGACTCTCAAATGATACTTGTGTGTTTTGACTGTCATTACAGTTCATTCTATTGTCATTCATTTCTATCTCTCATTTTAGAGTCCAAGTGTGAAGTAGACATTGCCTACTAATTGTTTATTTATTTATTTATTTTGTAAAACCAAAAAAGACTCATTATTTTTATTTTGTGAGAATGAATGTGAAAACCATTGACTTAATTTAAGGAGCATTTTACACATTTGTTTGAGCATTTTATTTTGCAGGTAAAGCCCAGTGACCTGAACTTTTTTTTTCTTTATTAAACAACAATATTATGACATTTAAAAGTTATTAATGTTGAATGTTGAATGTTGTCTGACTTTTTAATGTCAGACTGGATTGAATCCTTCCTCTTGTCCTCACGTTAGCAGCTAGCAGAGACTTACTTGGTAAGCATACAATGACAGCATAACTGGCGAATGGTTTCTTAGCGTACTTCATCAGTGATTGTGTATGATTCTTTGACTGCATTGTGAGAAAGAGTGAAACTCATCAGCAACCACCACTTTGAGGAAGAACTTCAAAATAAAATCCTGATTAGGCTACTGCATTGACACCCATGTATTTTTTGGTGTGTTTATTTTGAAGATGGCCAATGTAGCGTGTTGGTGGCATATTATGTTATATTATTGCAGCATCCCCGGTATGTTGGTGAGCATAAATAAACAATCATATGAATATGAAATTGGACAATAAACACTTCTTAAAAGGGACAATCAGTTGCACTTATTCATGAACATAAACAAAAAGTTATCCATTTTAAAAACCCATGATTCAGCTTTCTGACCTTCTGTGTGGAGTTTTTGCATGCTCTCCTTGTGCCTGTGTTAGTTTTCTCTATGTACTATGATTTCCTACCCACCTAAAATGCCCTTAGGTGACAAAGTGCCATGTGATTGGTCAGCAAACCAGCTCAGGGTGTGGTTACACCCTAAACTGCTGCCCGCTTAATGCGTTTTGAATGTTGGTTTGCATCTTGCTGCGCAACCAAGTTTCCATTTGTCTGCCGATCGCAAAGCAGGAAAAAGAAGACAAAGGCAGTTTGTTTGCCAATCATAAGTAATAGAAGGTGAAGAAAAAGGAGAGTCCCGACCCACATAGAAACCATTTACCCCACAGTACATCAAAATGGCCTCACTTGTCCAAACATTTCAATTATATTTTTATGTGGAGGAGCAGTTATCATGTAGGTGGTTCTGAAATGCCAGTCAACTGGGATCAAGACGGGACATATCATAATTCTCTGATTGGGGACAGTGATCTGCTGCAAAGGTCTATTCTTGGTCTTAGGTGAACAAGACATGGCCACCGAGTGGCTGTCGCCAAAGTTATGTAAAATACAATCGTTCACAATCTTGCATACCACTCACCGGGTTCCAATTATTTGGATGAGAGAGGTTTCCACTCGATGGGAAAGGTGGCTTTGGATAGCTGCTGGGCAGATTCTGCTGCTGGAGAATGAGAACAATGAGGCACTAACTCAGAAGGCAGCCAAATGAATGTTACACTCCACCCACTAACCATTTGACCCCGCCCATTAAAAGTTTGATATAATGACAGCCCCAATGGACATACTAAATTGTCCTTAGGTGTGATTGGGTGTGTGAACTTGTCATGCCCTGCGATTGACTGGCCAGTTCAGGGTGTACCCCTATCTACTACTACCTGAAGTCAGATGGGAAAAGCACCTGCAGCCCTGCGACCCTTGTGAGTTTAAGCGGCTATAGAAAACGGAAGGACGGATGACTGCCCCAACCCAAATAACAAATACCTCAACCATCCAGAGAGTGCATACTCTGCTGAGAACATGTGGTACTGCACCGATCCCAGTCTTTTCTATGTGGAGAACAACTTTTGAAACCAATGGAGTTCATCGTACCAAAATGGACTCCTCCAGTTTCAAGGCCCCTGACTACGCTGGCCGTGCTTTTGCAGCTCTACAACTCTATTCACCCACAATGGACGTCAAACTGGTTATTTCGACCACATTTGTCTTCACCCACACATTGATCCATGACTCTACCTGCGCTCTTCAGCCAAGAATACTCGGCAAGCTTTGCACACCAGTTTCAAACTGGTCTTGCACTTACTTGCACTCTTTCTTTACAAGTACTCGAAGCACTCCACACCATTATTTGGCACTAATGGAATAAGAAAAGAGGTATACGACTATTGATGTTCATTGCTGTTGGTAGGAAAGTCTAGAACTGAGACTGAATGTTGAATTTACCCATATTTGGTAAAGGAAACAGGAAAATGTACATCATTAAAATTGTGTCGCTCAACGTCTTCCCTCACCTATCCTGCTACCTGTTTCCTGTTTTGCTGTGTGTGGGACTTAGACTTGCTATTTTCTATTTCCAACAAATTGTATGTTCAAATTGTATGAGGGTTGTCTTGACCGCCTCCAATGGGCCCTGCGCTGATCGACCATCGCGGGTTAGGAGATGGGGCGTCTGCGGTCCACCTGGTTCGAATGTGGAATGGTTCCTGCCCAATGGCTTTGCCTGCTGTCAAGACATCACTGCACTATATAGCACAATATGTTTTTCTGTAATTTATATTGTTTATGTGTATGTCTGTGTTTGGTACATGCAGCATCCACTTCAACCTGTGGGCCTGGAAGGGGGCTCCTCCCACCCCTTCTGGGAGCTTTGACAGGGGATTCTGTTTATTTAGGTGCACAGAAAAAAAGTTTACAGTTCCCTCATTTTCTACGAGTTCCACTGCTCAAAACACAATTTTTCAATTAGACGGACCAAAAATGAAAAAGCCCAGCACTAGAAGTGGGCTGACTTTAGTGGAAGAGGGTCTTTGAAACATGAGGTCCAGACACTGGCAGTTGAGAAAGAAACAGATTAAAGTGGACCTGGAAGAGAAGACCAAAGCAAAGGAGAAAAGTTGCGTGCAGAAAACTGAGAGGAGGAAAGAGAACTAGAAGTCAAATATCAGGAAACGCGTAACACTAAAGAGCATCAACTTAGACTCGAGCTTGGAAACTTGCAGACTGACAGTTTGAGGAAACAGAATGGTTAGGCACAAGGAGTGCAACTAAAAGGAGGAAGTTTTATGTGACACACTTGAAAGGGCCAATACAAACTTGGATGAGCAGAAAAAAATGCCTCAAACAGCGGGAAGACAGTTGAGGTTTATGTGTTTGTCTTTTTTAGATTCCAGGTGTGAAATAATTTCCAATGTTGGCTTTTTTTGTGGCCAATTATACCGTGAGTCATGCTTTTTATCAGGTAAACCTGGAAACACAATTTTAAAAGCTGATGTATTATTGGCATCATTAAAGACTTCTTCAACTGTCATCTTCAACTGTCTTTTTCAAGTTTAAAACTTTTATTCTCCGTATTTGTCCAGATAGGTTGCTCATATCATAAATCTGTTCATGATTGTGTATTTTGAAGTCCGATGTGCATGATGTTCTTGTAGTGTTTTTGAAACTTTCTCTTTGAATAGAAGTGAATCTCTTGCTGTTAAGCCTTCTCTACTATGTGTTCACTGATCACATTTAGGTGAGGTTCTAAGAGTTGGTACAAACATTAGAGAACTTTTCTAGCATCACAAAGTACAGAATTTATTTATGTTTTAATAACCCTTTGATGATACTTTACAGCCTCGACAAATAGAATATTTTCCAAGGTTTCATTTTACTGGAGCTGTTTAGCAAACACTTCTTGCTTGATTGCAGACTCCTGAATATGAACACCTCTAAAGGAACTTGAACTACACTTGCTTGCAATGTTAGACAAACTTTGGTAGCTTTATCATATTTTTTTCTCTAATGTTGGAATACTTGATTACCTCATGTCTTTTGCATCACTGAAAATAAAAGTTGGAGCAGTTTGAATAGCTCAAATAACGTAGAAGATAAAAGGGAAAAACCGAAAAAAGTGGGAAAATTTTGAATTGTGGGAAGAGGTAAATTGATACACTCATGGAATGGTGGGAATTTGGGGAAGTGATTAAAAATAGAATGGCGTAAATCGGATGAGTAATGGCGAAGAAGGAAGGTTACAAAGTTTTGGTGAGAACAGTGGGAATGAAAAAGGAATTATGTGTATTAATATTAAAATAGTCCTGAATTATTGGAATGTGTGTATATTAGTAACAATGAAAATGTGAAAGGAATTAATTGAATGATGTATGTGTGAAATGGGGAAGCTTCAAATGGGAAATGTTAAATATGCCATTGGGAATGAATTAAGAATCATTATAGGAGAAAAATATGGAATTATGGGAAAATATATTTAAGATTTATTGGAATGATGGAAATGGTCCCTAAGACTAAATGAATGGGTTAAATGTTGTGAATGTGTAATGGGAAAGCTCAAAATTTGAAATGTTAAAGCTCCCATTGTATATGGATATTGAAGTGACAATATAGAATGATAGAAAATATTAAAATGTATGAATTTTTGGAATGATGGGGACGATCCATGAGGTGAAATGAAAGAGTTAAATATTATGAATGTGAAATGGGAAAGCTCAAAATATGAAATATTAACTCTTCCTTTGGGAATGAATGGGGAATCCTCCCTTTGAAAATGAAATGCGAAATATCAAAGGGTGAAAAAATTGAATTATGGGAAAAATATTGGAATGTATGAATTACAGGAAAGATGGGAATGATCCCTAAGGTGAGATGAATCAGCTAAATATTGAAAACAAGAAACGTGAAAGCTGTAGGTATGAAATGTAAATTCACCCAATGTTAAGTCAATGGGATTTTTGGTGTGGAAAACAAGGAATTGTGGGAAAATTATGAATGATGGAAATGAGAAAAATAAAAGCAGTCCTTGCACAAATAATTGGAATAATATGAAATTAGAACAGTGTGAATTGGATGAACTGGGAATGAGTTGAAACGCGTCAAAAAAACGGGGGAATAAAAAAAAACGAATAACACATATGTGCCTTCACACAATTAATGGTTCACAAATGAATGGTTGCCTTTAAAGAGTAAAAATTCCCATGACTACATAGTAAAAAGAACTGTCAAATGTTCATCTCTTCTGAGCTGTTTTTTAAAAGAACTATTCATTTAATACATTACTTTTTTAATTTAATTTTGAGTAAAATACATAGTGTAACCAGAGCATTATTCATTATTTTCCCTGAGTTCAATTATGTTGCACTCACTACAATCTTTCAAAGGTAGTTCAATTTGTAAACACACTGCTAATATTCTGAACGCTGGATTTAGTGGAGAAAAGAAATGGATGTTGGGTCTCCCTGCTTTTATAATTGCTCTCTGTAGTTGGAAGGCTTGTGTAGCTTTCTACTGTACGTATGTCAGACTGTTGTTGTGTGTACGGTAGTCTGGCTGGGCCAATCCACTCTCTGCTGTAATGTAAGCTGATTACTTCTCTTGTACACTTGCCGCCTCTTCATTGAGCTCAAAGCACATGCAAACGCACAAACAAACACATGGTGTGCACAGTTGTGCTTTGGGGTCATGGGGCCAAGCACAGGTCAGCATGTTAAAGTTCAAGCAGAGATAATGATGCATAGTGCACTAATGTGTGAAAGAGCAGCATGGACTGACTGACTGTAGTATGTGCTTGCTTTGTAGGTCTTCTTGATACCCTGTTGTGTTAACATTGGATACTAGAAGTCTTTCAATACAACAGTTTCACAGAGAAACAGAGTCCAAGGATAGTACTAAGCAGAAGAAAAAAGAATAAAACTGTCGTATCATGTTTACTCATATTTAATGATGACATACAAATAACGAAAAATAGAAAAAAACAAACTGTCAATGAAAATGGAATCCAAACACGGGTTATTTAAAGAAATATCAACAACCAATATCTTTTTTTGTTTATAGAGCTGATTAAAATATAATTCCAGCAAAAATGGACCACATTTTTGTTTTATTTCATTCATCATTTGCATTCTGAGGTTTTGATTTTTTTTTTTTTATTACAAGCTAGTGCTAGCTAACAATGCCCACATAGCATGTGTATCTTAGGTAACTGTAATGTATCTGTAAAATTATGTTGATAGTTTTTTAATGCATAATATATTGTGACCGTTATCTGGGACCCGATAGAAACACCATTACCAAAAAAGGTCAGTTAATAAAAAAAAAAGGTGAAGATCTCAAAGATGTCTGAACATAAGCGTTTATTGTTTCACAGAATGACCTACATAACTAAATTTTAATTCGCCTTTCTAGGACGTTGACTGGGGGAAAAAAAAGAAAATAAATAACAATATTATTGCCGTACTTAGCCTAATATTAATAGCCCTTTCTGGGATATATCATAATTGTGTTTGTGGCGGGATTCATAATGTCACCACAGATATTATTGTTCGAACACAGCCACATTTTCTTGGCATATGAGATAAACTGCCTTTTCTTTGCATTCTACAAAAAATAACTGTGTGTCCACTGCAGGTTAAAAACCTTTCACTCCAAATCAACAAAATCGACGGGCGGGCGTACGGACGGACGGACGGACGGACGGGCGGGCGGGTGGGCGGACGGACGGACAGACGGACAGACGGACAGATAGATAGATAGATAGATAGATAGATAGATAGATAGAAAGCATTCATTTGTGACCAGTCCAGGGTGTTTTCCCACCTCCATTTTGAAGGCAGCTGGGATAAGATTCAGTTAACCTGCAGCAACTAAAGAGGTCAGGCACCATAGAGAATGAACAGCTAGTTATTGTACTTGCACAATACGGGTGAAAAACGTGTATCCTGATAAATAATATGTAATTGTATTCTTCAATAACATGCAAGAACATATTAAATCCTTTTACAACATTTAACCTGTAAATGATATTAGATGAATGGCATTATTTTTTCTGATGATTGCCTTGTAGACTGTTTTGGTTGAAAATGCAATGACATACCATAAATGGTTTTCATGCTTGTCACAGAATTCATCAATCGTGACATAGTTGTGTTGGTAAAATCACATCATATTTGTTGTAACTCACTCTGTTAGGCCCATGCTAAGTGAAACGAAGCTGCCTGTGTGAGGGTTGGGTGACAGTGATTAATAATACCTCCTGGAGGGTAACGACACGAGCAGAGGGTGACAATGTGCCCCCTGCTGTGTGCATGGCCCTTGTGAGAGCCAATTTATTGGCGTGATGGATATGGAATACCTAAATGCCATGGAGTGAAGTTTCCTCTGGCATCTGTGTTGCCACCTGTTTGCCCCTGAGCACTGTCAGTCATTTTGGTAGAAATAGACAGTGAACAAATTGACTAGCAAGGAAGAGGGTGGCATTGCCTATTTGGGTGATAATGAGGATGCTCCAAACAACTGCCTGCACAGCAAGAACATGACTTTTGTTATGGAAGATGTGTTTATAATTGATGGCAGTCCTTTCCCCATTTGAGATGATATTATGAGGAATGATGCATTTGTATACTACCAAGAAAAATTATAGTTGTTTGGCTTTCAACTCAAATTTTGTCAATTGAGTGCACACAAGTCACAAATGTATTTGCATATTTCTCATTTATTGTCTTTTGTAACAACATTCTGACAGCCAGGTCAATCAAGACTGAATTATTATTGCCATTTCAGAAGTTGTCAGAAAACAAATTGGTTTCATAAATATATATATATATATATATATATATATATATATATATATATATATATATATATATATATATATATCAACATTCTACAAGTGAAGGATGAACTATGAACATTATTTAAGAATATATAAAGAAGATGTTTTTTTTTGTGTTACTCTGCATTGAGTAGACTTTTACAAGCAGCTTTGTATTGCAGTGCTCTAATTAATTGTAGGCATGAACGCTTGACAAAATATATTCAGTGGAATATGGTCAAGATTAACAATCAGTTCTTGTGTCTGTCCCCGTGTTTCTCAAATAGTGGGGAGGTCGGGGCACCGATGACCCCAGGGAAAAGGATTTGTTTTTGTGTAAGTGTAGTTATGATCAAATTAAGATTGGCATCTTTTTTCAGGTACTTTAATGATTTTTTTTTTTGCTTACACAAACCTTTAACCTATATAAATGCTTCTATAAACCTGTATAAATGTTGTAAATAAAAGTAGTTAATAGTTGTTGAACGTTTTTTTTATGTTTTTCCTTACTGTTTTATGTTACTGTGAAAAGTAATGCAGTTTGTCAAACACTAGTCTATCCCAAGATCATGGTAAAATATCAAAACAGGTCATTTTGTTCTGAACTTTTACCTACACTATACTGGAAGGTACTCTTGTCTTGATGTATTATTATTTTGTATGTATTATTACGGTATGATGTTTGATAAGCATCTTTGACTAGCAAAGACATTTAAACATATTTGCAAGTATGTACGTTTGAATGTATTTAAATTCATATGAACATTTTTGCGAATGTGTTTGAAGGTATTTCATTCTGCTAGGCAATACATGAAATACACAATAGGATTGATCCCACTTGCAAAGACTTTCTAACATACTTGCAATTAAGTTTGAATGTAAAAATGAACGTAAAATTGTTTACTCCAGTGGCCCACACAAGATCCATCCATGACAGTACTTGGATTTTTGTACAGCTTCAGTGTCATTATTTTTACCACTTTATTTAGGAGTATCCTTAAACTTTGCAAAAAGTTGCAAATGGGCCGTTTTTATGTGAGTAGTTTTTGGGCCAAGACTGTAATTCACCCTTCTAGTTCCCTTTTGACGGTTGGCTATCATCTTTATCCAAACTGTGTTTCTGTTTGTATTTGACTGCGATTGTCTGCGTCTGTTTGGGAAGGGTGTGTGTGCTCTGCATGTTCTGCACACACACACAACACCTGCCAGGGATAGATTAATCACTCGCGCACACAACAACCATCAGACCAGGCAGTTATGAAAGATGAATCATAAAAATGTGTGAGAGCATGTACAAACACACATACGCAAACACACATATGCATGCACAAACATACACACACACACACACCTTGGGGTGGATTGATGAGATGCTTGCAGGTGTCAGAGACAGACTAAATCAACGACAAGTGATGGATGACAAATAGTGCTTGTGTGCTCATATGTAACCGGTAAGGACGTGAAATTACCAACACACTCACAGTTTGATTTAATTTTCTGGTTTCCACTAGCAACTGCAGAAACAGCGCACAACTGTGCAGTCTCCACCTTTGTTTGAGTGCTGCATGTAAGGTCTTAGGTATCAAATAGACACAAGCTGTGTGTGGGTGTGTGTGTGTGTGTGTGTGTGGGGGGGGGGGGGGGGGTATGGGGGGGTTGAACTTGGACTTCAAACCAATATTGACCCAGGACAACCAAATAAATCAATGTGCTCAGCAGTATTGTAATTACTGTAATGCATTACTTTTAGTTTTATCGCAGTAGTGTAATACATTACTCAGACAAAATTGTAATATTTTACTCAGTACAAATGAGAGTAACATTACAATTGCAGTTTTAAACTGAAAGCGGTGTTTTTGTTTTCCCCAACTTCGCCAAAAACACCACGAGATCGGAGGAAAAAAGTCCAGGGCAAAGTGTTTACTTTCTGTTATATGGACAATACATACACAGGGACATACGACCATTACGTTCAGTCATAAGGAGAAGAAATATATTATAGTTTGGTGCACTTTGTGCGTGTCACCTAAAGAGCTGTCCACTTCACCAAATAGCATCAGTAATTTGACAAACCATTTACAGCAGTGTCATAGTAACGTGAAGTTAGCAAAAAGACAACACACGGAAGATTGAGAATGGTGATAAAACAAAACAGGCAAAATTAGCGTTCTCTCGCTGAGGGATACCACTTCCACCTCAAGAGGTTGGAAGATTCATGGCAGAATACGGTCTGACGTAGAAGATATGTTGATATGCTGCTTTCCGAAGTGGATTCACCGGCATTTCAGAACCTTGTCAACGAGATCCCCGTCACAACTAATAATGACAAGGTAAGCTTACGGCGATTTTCATTGTACAATTGCTAACAATATGAGTCCATAAATAGTTCTGGTCAATGTGTATCAAGATGAAGCATACAAACTCATGTTCAACAGTACGTTAAACACAATCACGATGATGGAGGCTAGCTGCTAACATTAGCCCCACCAAAACCATTTATTTTTGAAACGTCTGTCCCTAAACTAGCTGACTGAACTTGAATTTCAATATTTTACATTGAAATTGTGGAATGTACTAAGTTTTTCTGTCTTAACCATCAACAATGCATCTCGGTGCGGTGAAGCTAAGTAAAAAAGAGGTTAATATACAGAAAAAAATCCTTCCATCCATGGTTTACAATACAATACAGATTAAATGTTTTGTATTGTTTTTGGGCTTAAATCAACCTTCCACTGGACGTGCCATGTGCATAATGATCTTCATTTGAAATGGCAAATTCATATTTCCAGTTATGTTGGTGAGAATAATAGAAAAGTAATGCAATAGTAGTGTAATGCCATACATTTCAAACACAGTAATATTGTAATGTAACTTATTACTTTGAAATGACAGTAATAAATAATGCATTGCAGCTTTGTTGTAACTTGCTCAACACAGGTGGTCAGTCTTTCCTTTTCCAGCCAGCCGGCATCCACGAGCAACATGCAAAACAGCGATCCCTAGCAATGCACTTCTTTTGGACAGTGTCATTTGCGAGGCTTCTGCTGCTGCCTCGGCAATGGTTGCCTAACGTTGCCGTGGGGCTCATGACAACAAGGTAAACACAACAGTGTAATCTGTGTGTGCTGTTGACATACACACAATTGACAATATCATGTTGAAACATAGCAACGGATCCATACAAATCAAACACAGAGACTGATCGTTTTTTGTTTTTTTTTTAAATCAGGTTGACCTTAAAAAGAACCAGGTTACAAAATAACATTCAAAACAAGTGACCTACATTTCATCTCTCATACAAATTTTTGACCTGTCATTTGAGCTCTTTACAGTGTTTTAAAGAAGTACTCATGCCTCTTGACCTTTTTCCCATTTTAATAAATTTGACTCACAAACATGTATATTTTGTTTACCACACTAAGGGGCAAAGGCACATTAATGATGTAATGTTTGAAAAATTTTACACAAATATAAATCTACTAAATGTGGTATTCAGCCCCCAGTACTTTGAAAACACTAAAAACAACTTAGTGCAATTATTTGCTTTCACTAGTTACATTATTAGTTAACACTTACCACTCAGAAAACTGACCAGCGGCCCATGATCATCCTGTACATAGAACAACATGCTCCACATATTTGGCCTTTATGGAAGAGTGGTGAGAAGAAAGACAGTTAAAAAAAAAAGGCACAAAAAGTCTGGTGGGCAACTATTTTTTTTTTTTTTTGCTGGTCTGACATTTGTCCATCAGAGCCCCGCCCCCTTTGCGACCATCGTCGGTCTGTCATTTTTTCGAGCCATACGAAACTGTAATCATCGGTCTGTCAGTCCATCAATGTACTTTTGCCCAAATTTCGGCCACCACTAGAGGGCGAGATTTGGCTTTATTTTCTGGTCCGTCATTCGTCAGCTGCTGGACTACTCCTATCTATATGCACACTAATTCATCTTTCTGTTTAATGCTTACACTTAAAGTTGCCACCATATCCGTGGTTCTACACTGCAATCATAATATAACACAGAAATAAGTGTAACACGAAAATAAAGCCAGCTAAGGGGTTAAAGACTAGGCTATAATACACATAACATTTATTACAGGGGACAAGAGTGCAACTGGCAATCATGTTCACTGGATGTCATTATCATGCTTTACGTGACTCTCAAATGGTGGATGTCGGTTCTCATTTATAACTGCCTGCCCTACAACTATAGCAGATGGCTTTATTGACATTTGTCTAAATTTCATCTCACATACACCACACGTGAAACAAAGTAATGCTGAGGTTGAATTTAATTTTTAAAAAAAAGAAGAAATCTTTAAATTAGGGAATTAAAAAAAAAAACTTCTGTCTTGCATTTCCTGGCCAAGAGCCAATCAGAGAAAGAATGAAAATTTGGTTTGCATTCATTGGTTACTTGAAACGCATCTCGGAATACTCTTATCAGCAAGAAACGTGAGACCAGGACTAAGAAAGGGAGCAATACAAATACATTTCTGGTAAAGTCAGCTGTGTTATACTGTAGTTGTATCTGACAAGTTGTGAATTGAACCCACCCAGTTTATTCAATGAACTGAACACATTCCTCCACTGCTGACAGTGGCTGACAGGCTTCTGACGCAGTGTCATAATGGACGGATGGAAATTGCATTTCTGACATTTTTAATTGGCCATTCTTTAGCATTCGCGTCATTCTTCGGTTCGCTGGCAAAAAGGGCGTCCGCCAGCGACGGGTTGACGGACAATCGGTCAGTACTGATGAAGTGTCCATCTCTGGTGGACATCACACATGTGGAAGATGGTGCTTTAGTCAAATGCAACCAAAGTTGATTTTTTAATATATTTTTAATTTTTTCAACTTAACTGTAAAGCTCTACACTGCTCATCAGTCAGAACGGCCTCCACTGTTTAACATGGTGGTGGACATTTTATGCTGGTGGTGTGTGAAGGGAATCATATATTAGGTTGTTATCATTATGTGCTTAGTTCATTGTTACCCATTTATGCAATCCTAGTTCATCTTGACCCTGTCCTTAGATAGAACTGTTGACGCACGAAAGTGTGAGCCGGGGCCTTGGCCCAGCTGCCGGTGGCGCCCGGCTGGCTCTTTTGTTGTGTCTTGTAATCTGCTATGCTTCTACTCAATAAAAGCCAGGGGGGGACGGCTGGGCAGTGAAAACTAGCGTTGGAAGACCCACGAGTTACATTTGCCCAAGCTTTTTTCCCTATGCCCGGCATAGAAAAGTCAATCTTGGCTGGTCTGAGTTACTCTTTTTGCTGTTTAAGCAGCTAGGCTTGTCCTAGTCTTCTTTTCTGAGATTTCTCTGACATGGTGTCAATTACAATGCAGCGCAACTTTGTCAATCATATAAAATCTCTAAAAAAGAAAAAAAAACTTTGCAGTTGCAAGGGGGTGAAATTGTTCACTTAGTTTGAATACTTTTTGCGATGTGCAAGTGTGGGTAGTAATTTACTTGTGATACTCTGAGGTGTGGCAAGTAATTGGTGCGGATCAAAACAGTCTTAAATCTAACACACATGTACACCCACACAGGCGCAGCAGAGGACACTTTGATATGTGGATCTAGGGAAGCTTTTATCGCTCTTTTTAATGGTGTTAGAAAATGTCAGCAGAAACACACAAACACACACTTTATCATCACTAAAGCAATTTTGGTGTGATTTATCGGAATCATTATTGGCCTGTAGCTGGCCCTGAACTTGGTCTGATCTGCAAAAAAAACATAAGGTTAGGGCTCAAGACTTACCACACCATAATGTAGTTCAATTACAAGACAGTAACTCGTCATTTCCTAGAGTACTACTGGAATAGAATGGATCTTTATTGTCTTTGCACCGAGCAATAAAATTTACTTAACAGCATGACTGTCCAAGACACAAAGACTTCAATGACTGAGAGAGGAAGACAGAATGGAATGGCCCGTTGGGTTCTTGCTTTCCAATGCCCTACTGGATGTTAGATGTGAAATGAAACACTAGGGGTGGGAAGAAAAAAAAAAAAAGACAAGCATTTAACCCTACTCCTTGAAGGGGAGCTTAAAGGGGAGCCTAAAAAAACTCAGTTCACACAGCCACATTTACAATGCTTGGCAACAACTTTTTCAAACCTTTGTCTCCCAAATTTAAAAGTTTTTACCCTAAACTTTAACTGTTGAATAAAAATGCATCACATCCATGGCATATAATCATTGTCAAAAAGATGTATGTGTTTTTCACCATTCGTATGAGCACGACTCTCGCGAGACACGATTCGCGTGTTTGCATGTCGTGTCCGATTTACTGCGTTGTTCTGTTTGTCTGCAAATGTGGAGACGGCAATTACGAGGGGGCAAAGTCACCGGCCATACACCTGACGTTCATTTGCCATCATGGGCTTTTTAAGCGTGACCGGAAAAGTTATTATTTAACGCCACTGGCTGTGTTTGTCCATCCCTTCAAATTTGAGTTGAATATGCAAATTGAGATGACGTCACACCAAGCTACCAGGCAAAGTCAGTCGATTTGCGAGTCATTCGCGCCGTGCATGCGTAAAGCAGAATAAAAGGACTGAATTGAACTTGAACTGAACGCCCAAAAGAAGCTTCCAAAAGCTCATCAGGCCTCAACCTAAAGGATAATCTATGCTCAATTTAAATAATGCTCAAATGAAGCTTTTGTGGGGCGTTTGGGGCCAAATTCTTGGAAAATTGTGTCATTTTGGGAAGCTCCTGTAACAGCTAGTGACCTAGTGAAAAAACCCTTCACCCCTTTGAATGATGCACACACGGACACTAAGTGAAATCCTATCACGAAATAAAGATTAATTAACCACAAATAAAGATTTTTATTCTTGTTGTCTTATTTGTTGTTGTGGCTATGTGGTTAATATCTAACAAAACAATTTACAATTTATATTAGTGAGTTTCAAACAATACATTGACTTGGAGTCACAGTTCATAAGCCTGTCAGTCCAATTTCATAAAATAATTTACGAATGATTTGGACATTCACATTGCAAACAATCCGTTGTTGATGTATGGAGTAAGATCGCTGTCAAAAAGAGGTATGCGTGTTGACTAATGGCGGCACAGATGATTTGCAGATCGACTGACTTCTTGGTAGCATGGCGTGACATCATCTTAATTTGCTTATTCAACTCAAATCCGAAGGCTCAGATCCACAAATGAAAAGGATCAGATCCATGAATCCAAAGGAGAGATTAATGTAAAGACGTGAAGTCGTGTCTTGCGAGAGTCGCACGCGTACGAATGGTGAAACGCACATACTGTACGTCTTTTTGACAGTGATTTTACTCCATAGGGTGTTCGGCTTTCTAGCTTTCACCATTGTAAAAATATGTTACAAATTATTTGCCTGAATAAAGGCACTTTCAGGAACTGACACACATGCTTATGTAAAAGATGAAACTTGACTGCGACTTGTACAGAAACGATTTTCTCTGATAAATTATACTGAAAAATAAAGTCCCTAATACGATTAGTGTTAATTACTTTAAATTTTTCCTTTAGTTGTTGGTTCATTCGCCTATTCGGACAAGGAGCAGGTGAGTGTGCCAAATTTCAAGGTCACCCAAATTACAGTGACGTGAAGAGTTACTGTAATTTAGCGCAGATGTAAAACTATAATAACCAGATGTCATGACACACATTTCATACTCAGCTTTGTGCTGAAGATAAGCCTTCCAAAGGAGTTAATCTTTGCAGATTTTGACATTCAAAACTTGTAAATTCCCGCACCCTCTCCAGAAAGAAAACATTTTCACTCAGTTGGCCGAATGAACTGTAATGCTTGTCATGCTAGTGTTTTTGATGTGTGAGCATGACTTTGTGCGTGCACATGACATTTCTTGTGTAAGTGTTGTGTGTGTTTATGCATGACATGCCCCGATGAGGCAGTTGATTTGGGCTGCTGGTAGGGGGTACTCTAATCCGGCACGCACTCACTGGCGCTGTGCTACCTAGTTATTCCACAGACTGCCACTGCCCTGGGAACAGGAGCTCGAACTCACAAAGCACACGCAGATTTTCAGACAAATACACGCACATGCATTCATGCAAGTACACACACACACACACACACACACACACACACACACACACACACACACACACACACACCCTTCTCGAGGCAGTGTTCTTTCTGATCACGCGTTTGGACTGGTGGGGACAGATGGGTGAACAGTGGGAGTCTGGGCTGCCATCACTTGAAAAGCAAAGGCATGCACGCACAAATACACACATTTTATTTTCACACACACACTCACACAATCACAGGGCAGACTTGGTCAGAAAGTGGCAAACATACAAACAGACAGGCCGCGATGCTCACGCAGAGTATAACTTGCTCAGACTCTATCTTTTCTCCACACATTCACTCGCATAGGGACACAGAATCAGTTAAGCTTTTGTTGCACGCATACTTATTTTGTTGTAAACACACGCTCAGACTCTAACATGGCCTCTAATTCACACGGCTTCACACACGCACACAAACATGGGATTACTAGAAACACGCACAAGTGCTCACCCTTTACTGCACCCTTGCGTGATGCACATCTCTCTTCAATGTGTGGAGCTGGTACATTTTCAACAGAAAATACTTTCATGAGAACCTTCTCAAAATTCAAAGTGTGTGTTTTTTGTTCACCTGAATGAGAAATTACAGTTGGAATAAATGTTTTGCAGGGGATGTGTCGTGTCCCTGCAGAGATCAGTCGCTTCTTGTATGATCGAAAAAGAGAATTGCTTTTGGCAACATTAATATCACAGATGTTAGTCGGTTCATTGAAGGTCAATATAGCCACAGAAATCAAGTCAGGATGAAGATTTTGTCAACTCCTTCTCTTTTGTAGGTTGCTCATATCCAAAGCTCATGTAGTGCACAGATATCAAACTCAAGGCCCGGGGGCCAGAGCCGGCCTGCTACATCATATTATGTGGCCCTGCAAAATGCTGCTTTGACTTCGAGTTTCTGGCTAAAATACCAAACTTGCATGTTGTCTTCAACTTTCAAACA
This sequence comes from Hippichthys cyanospilos, assembly GCF_059441005.1. Lineage (NCBI taxonomy): Eukaryota > Metazoa > Chordata > Actinopteri > Syngnathiformes > Syngnathidae > Hippichthys > Hippichthys cyanospilos. Next base: position 19,386,306 of record NC_142379.1, on the reverse strand, counting down.
TTTGGGGGGAAAAACAAACTTTTTTTTTGTTTTGTTTTTTATTACCAAACTCTCATTTGAACAGTTTTTGCTAGTCTCTGATCTCAAAACTACGAACGTGTTTTACGAACCCATTTAAGATTTATTTGACTTTACAGTCATATGAAATATAACTACAATGTGGCCCATTAAAAAAATGAGTGTGACAGCCCTGATGTAGCGGATTATGCGAAACACAACTAATGAGGGTACCACCGTCTTTTCATATCATTTACCAGTGATGTTAAATTTACATCCCATTTTATTACAATCAATGTCTCCTTGCAAGAAATAATGTTGCTTCAGCTACACACACACACACGCACACACATTTTCTTTCATGAGTGTCATTGCTTGAAAGATTGATTGTTTATGGTTTATGATGTACCTGGCTTGCGTTTTTTTTCACCTTACGATGTCGACTGCGGTGTTTTTTTTTGTCCCATCTTTACGCCATTTTTTACGACAAAAACTCCTCCTCAAACATGGCGGTTAGTGTGCGTGCGTGACGGCAAGTCGCTCCACGCTCCACGTTCATATGTCTATGCATGCATCACTGCTTACGCCACTTAGAATGTTGGTCTGCTATTGGTCGGCATCACGACTCCCTAAGATATTCGTCTGCTATTGGTCGGCCTCACGGAAGCGCTAAAATGCCGGTCTGCTATTGGTCACCGTCACGGTTTTCAAAGGGCAGAAGGTTAAAGCTTTGTTTGCCTGTGAGTGCTTAAAAAAAACATGTTTTACAGCACATTTTAGGGCTTAATTCAAACTTGAATTGGTCATCCATGGATCGCAAGATTGCTAGTGATGTTAAAGAGAAAAGTAAGAAGATAATTTTTACGGAAATGAAGCTCTCGCGGCACTCAAAGGTAAAGAAATCCTTTCCATTTCTTTTATTTATGATGTTATTTATAGAATGGATATAGAAATATAGAAATATAGAATGGATTTTGTGTTGATATAAGTTTTGGGGGGACTGCCGCTTTAGTGAGTGTAAGCATTTTATTTATTTTTTTCATTTTTAATATGTTTTTGTCATTGTATTTCATCCACATTCAATTAATGGATATCACATATCGTGATAAATTTTAATTGCTGATGTGGGTTTATTGATATTGTTTATTGCTCCAGAAAACAGCCTGTGTTGTATACGATTAAGGTAAGGCAACGCCCAGTAATGCATACGCGTGCTTCTGTATATGATTTCTCCAGCCGTGGTGTCATAAATGACGATATTATGAGGGGTATTTATTCATGCCAGACTAAGTAGGACATCATTGAAGGCCTAAATGTGAAATGCATGGTCACCCACACACTTGCTATGTAGATCCAGATGCAAGTGGTAAAGACAAGAGGCATCAGACAGAGGTGCAGGTAATTTGTGAAGAAGAGGCTTAAGTTGTCGACTGAAAGCTGCTAAATAGTAATAAACCATCAATTTTGCAAACATGTTTTTTCTCTGTCTTGGTTCTTCAATACCTTGACAGATTTGGCCCAAATCTGCTCTTCCATTTGGTGCTGTCAAGCCTCATGATTTATGTCCACTGACATCATAAAACTGGCTCTCGTGACGAGATGTGCCCATGTTCTCCTCATCTTCACTCTTCACTCACGCACACAAACTCGTGCCCATTTATGTCTCATCTGAAGTGGCCTTCATTTTTGATCACCTTAAACCGCAAATCCTGAATAAGAAAGAACCACTCAACCTTGCTGAGGTCTCCAAAACGGTTGCCTCACCTTGCACGCAAGACTCAGCCATGTTCAGAATTCTCTCCAGTTTACAGCTCTCTGGGTGTCTGAGCAAATGTGAACTTATACGTGACTTGTGTGCCTTCAACACATTATTGCCTGTGTGTATGTGTGTGCGTGTGTGCATCAAGGAAACGGTGGAGTATGCTTTTAGCCATATGTTCCTTCAAATGAATCCTCTGAGTAACTGAATGTTCTCTTCCAGCACTGACTTTTGCAACCTTGATGTGTGAGTGTGCGTATGTCTGTGTGTGTGCACTTTTGAACGTGCATGTGTGTGTGTGTGTGCGTGTGTGTGTGTCACCGAAGCCTATCATTTTTGTTTCACAGGCGGCAGTTTATCAAAACTAAGAGAGGAATAACAATAATGTGAGCAAAAGTTTCTTTTCAGAATACATTATGTTGTTCTTATTATATTGGATTAAAAGCAGTAACTTGAAAAAAAAAAGTTGCTGGGAACCAATTTGCCTTTGACCCTATCCTACACAGTGGGCTGCATGTTTCTTCCAGTTTGATTTGTCCAGCAGTAGAGTTTGCATTTCAACATCCATTTTGGTTTACATTCCCTCCAGGTCTTCTTTGAAGGTTGTTCTCCAGATTGCCCATTTGCGCTTCTCAAAAATGTTTGAAAATATGTATTGGTTGCTACGTCTTGCCACAGACTAAACAATCAAATGAAGGATTGACAACACTGTCCATACACTGTGGTCATTACTAATGTTGTTCCAATAACATTGAAACGGTCCTGATTCAACATTAAAAAAGATGGTATCTGTATTGGTGGGCGCGAAAAAATATCTGGTTAATGTCATTTTCCCTTACAAATATGGAACATGGAGCATCTTGTGTCGTGGCATGATGTGTTCATTGCATGTCAAGCCAACATATCCTGTTGGCCCTGAGCAGAACCATCTTCTTAACTAATCGCAGGGTAGCTTTTTCATGTTGGGTGCCTCAAGGAGAGAAGTTGTTGGCTAGCATTTCAGCATTGAAATATTCTGTAATTTTAGTTTAGAACCTCCACTAAGTACAATAGCAAGGTACAAGATTTGCGGTAAGAGTGTTGAGAGAGGTGACGCTAAAACGGACAGGTTTAACACCTCAAACATGGTAAAACATTTTGGACGAACAGCAAGAGTTTAAGACTTCAAGCATTAGGAATGTGGGTCGACTGCAAGAACAAACTGGTGAGTTCAATAAAAATACTGTAATGGAATAAATCTTACCAATGGATGTTTTGTACTCTGTAACCTGCACCTGTCCCTTTTTAACAATGGCTCAAGCAAAATGTATGGTCTAGGCCTGAAACTAGTCCTCCAGTAATTGAAGTACCACAAAAACCTAGGTATTTGTGTATATGTCAGAAAAAAAATACTCAAAACATTTCATCAACTTTTATGTCGCAGCATGATGGTGAGACATGCTAAAATACAGAGATGTGGTCTCCAAGGACTTCAAAATAAACCTTATTCTGAAAAAGGTTTTAAAATAAAATAGAAAATGGACACACATATAGATGGGTATGTTTTTATTGTGATTTTTTTCCTTCCCCAGAAGCGTGTTGCAAAGTTGATCTGTATACACATTCAACTGCAACTTAAGGACACTTAAAAAAATAAAAAAAAAAACAAGACTTAAATACGCAGACATTGACATATGGTACCTGTTGCCAGTGGTCCCTTCTTGTTGCTGCACTCCTGTTATACAGGACAAGTCGGAATCACATGTAATCATGGAATCAAATGGAATTCCAACATTGGACCGCTCTGTTTTCGAATTGGGATGTACAATGAAAATATAATTTTGCAAAAGTGATTTTGTCTGAATTGTGTCTAAAGTAGCCATTCACTAAGCCTTAAGATGATTTCAATATGAAATTTAAACATATGGCTTGCTTTTTGGAATTAGGTTATCGTAACACTTTTATTTATTACAAATGAACATCAATGCTTGAGACTCATACCTGGGAGCCATTCTTAAAGAAAAAAAAAAAACATACCTTTTTGAAACGTGCAGGGAGGTGGGGTGCGTTTAAAAAAAATATGACAAGGGTGAAAAATTGAACAAGAACAAAAACTGCATCTGAACAAAATGCAAGCTTACTACAAAAACAAATAACAGACTCAGAGGAATGCAGAAATTAGACTCACAGAGACTAATGGTACAGCAACATCAACAACGACCCGACAAGAACTGATAGGAAACAGGGAACTAAATACATTAAAACCTGGCGAGACAACAATGAACACCAGGGCAAGATACAATTGGAACAAGGGGTAGATTAGCAAACACAAGGGAAGCAGGAGGACGAGGGCAGGTGGATTCACTTACACCAGGCATGTCCAAACCCGGTCCTCGGGGACCACCTATCCTGCATGTTTTTCATGTTTCCGTCGTCCAATGCAGCTGATTCAAATGATCAGGTTTGTTGTCAGGCTTCCGCTGAGCTTGCTTGATGAGCTGATCATTTGAATCAGGTGTGGTAGGAGGACAGAAACCTCCAAAATATGCCGGATAGGCGGCCCTCGAGGACTGGGTTTGGACATGCCTGGCTTACACTAACAAGACACTGACACAAGAGGACCAGAAACATGGACAACTATGAACAAAAAAAACTCAAAGCAAACTCAAACCTGGAACATACTCAAACCTGAAACATGAAAGGAACAAAAATCAATAAAACCCAAGACCTGAAATAAATAAAAACCACTCAAACCATAACAGAAACAGAATATGCGCCATAGTTACCTTGTGGTATACAATATAAATTCAAATTAGCGAGACTGCCACAAGAATGTAACAGTCAAAAATCAGTAGTTTGCTCAAACCCCACATTTTTTTTCCTCATTTAAGCATGACAAAGATAATGTAAGCAAGAAGTCAAAATCAATGACTGAAAGATACAGTGACTCAAGGTCTCATTTTATTAAAATGATTATTCTGTCTATTCATGTGTATATTAGTATGCTGTCACAATGCCAATACAGTATGTATGTAGGTCTGTCTTTTCCCATACATACTTCAAATATACATTGTTAAATATACATGTTTCATAAACAGCTTTTTGTCTAGTTGCACACACGTTATAATGGTGAAATCCATCTATTCACCACAGTACATAAAGGATGAACTCTCACATACACACATCATTTCTGAGAAGGAAAAATTTCCTTTAGAGACCTATAGCTTGACAAGACTGTCATGCCAACATATTGTAAGCTAAGAGTAGAGAGTATATGGAATGTTGGGAACAAATGTTATGTGCCTTTGCCTATCATAACATCTGGATGAGAGATCAAACAGCTGCAGAAGGATTGTAAACAGAGGGATGAGCAAACACATGATTAGGGTTGCACACTTTATATGCAATCCTATTTATTTCCCTATTGTCAAGAATTTGACATAAAACTTTAGAAGAAGAAAAGAGACTAGAGTTTCTTTCTTACAGAGGAATTTTGTCACAGAATATACATGTGGCCCAACGGAACAGTAACCACTGTTGTCTGCTCTTAAACACATCGCAAACTCCTCTGGAATGACTGACGTTTAAGGGCTTCTTCTTTTTTTTTTTAAACGTGTTAAGTAGAGATGTGTCCCAAGAATTCCTCACGCTTATTGGAGTTTTCAGAGCTCTTAATGGAGAATGCAGTCAGTAGTGTTCATTGGTAGCATAAGAACACATGCATAACTGTATATGCCACATCACACCGCATTATTACTGTCATTTTATTGAGAGAGATACAAAATGTTCAAACACTTTTCTTCTTTTCAATTGCAAATTTCTGTTCTATTTTCAGCATGTGTGTGCAGCAGCACGTTCTATTTGAAACTTTTTGTGTGCTTCTGTCTCATGTTGTGAGCTCACGAATGTACAAGTTGTTCTTGGTCACATGACAGAGGTTAGCGGGCTTTCAGTTCTCAGCTGTTGTTAGGAAAGACGAAGTCTTCATTGTTCTAAAAAAGCCCAAAACACTGCAGGTGTTTCAATACAACTGGTTATACACCCTTCTTTTCTTATAAAGGTCGCTTGGTGGAAGAAACAAAAACATGCCACTTGCTGATATTCTACTATTCGTTTAAAGCAGGAGAATCAAACGTACGGCTATGTTAGAATTAGCACATAGCTTTGTTGTGCTGCTGCTTAGCTCGGGTAAATTCCTTGGATGGCCCCGAAGGGATTAACAATGGGCGTGGTTCTTGGCCATTACCAGACATTCAGCTTTGGTCCATGTTGTATTATAAACAATCTTTCTTGTATTTGCTTTTAAATTTACTGTTATACACAGCTCAGCAGTTAGCACATAGTGCCAATATATTCGTCATGGCTTCTTTGAAAGTTTTTTTTTTAATGTCTTCTGTCGCGTTTATCATTATGTGAGTGCCACTCTGTGTCCAAAATGAGAAACTACATTTTATTCTGTTCAAATCTTTGCAGTTCACTGCACTCCTTGCAACGAAGTTGTTCAAGCCCAGATTTTGATTGGGGCATTTTTCTTCTTCTGAATAATATTTCACTGTATTTATTTGTTTATTTATTACTTTAGTTCATATTTGTTCTATACACATTATATATTCTATGAACATATGGAAGAAAAAAAATCATAATAAATTTCCATTAATTCCATGCAACTTAAGAAAAAAAATGCTATATTGTGATACAGAGGGAACAATGATCCCTTGATGTGATTCCTTTAAATACAACTGTTGAATAAAACAACGAAATCCAACAAATCCTTAGATGCATTTTTCTCTTCTTATAGACTTCTCATAGAAATAATTCTCGAAACTATTCACTCAGGAACAATCAGTGTTTAAGTTCTGCCCATCAGTACCGCTTTCCAGCAGCGTTTACGAAAACATGTGAAGGTCACCTTGAGCAGGATGTTTTGCTCTGAGATGATATGGTATGTACAGCTAATGTGATCTTTGAACTTGACTTTGCAAAACAAGACAATTTTTAATACATCCAGTGAGCATCAAGCAGCTGTTTAAAACTATATAAATGTCTGAGTTTGTGCCTGCAGTGTTGCAACGTTAGAAGAATTCCCTTGTCATAGAAAGTAAATGGAATGGAGGTAACCCAAATCATTTTTTTAACACTTTATGAAATTTAAATTAATCTCCAAAGTTTAACGTTTTAACTTTGACAGCCCTATTTTTTACATACTCTTTTACATATAATGTTATGTTCATACATGACGGCGAGTAGTACAGAAGGTCAAGCCTTACTTGAAAGATTTCAAAAATCATTAAAAAGGACTGTATCACTCACATCATGTCTTCACTGTCTTTGCATTATAAAATTAAAAGCTTTTAAAGCTTTTATGGTCTGATATCATGTTTTTAGTTGTTGCCATAGATTGTGATTATTGCCCTAAAGCTTGATTTGGGGGTGGCATATGGAATCCAAATCGCAATTGGTGAGAGAAATCAGATTCCATTTTTTCCTAAAATCAATTAGTGATACTGTTGAACATAGTCAGGCATTAAATCATAAAGTAATGACAAAATATGGCTAACAAGCTAGTCAAGAAGCGCGGTGTACTCTGTATAATACATTTGAAATGGGCAACTTTTAATCATGATTGAAAAAGAATGTTGGCATGAACAACAAAAATGCATCGTGTCTGTTTTGTTGCTGACAGCCTCAAGTAGAGCTCACCTCCAGCTGACCTCATGGGTGTGTTTTTTCTCTGCTGCATGTTCTAAACAGCTGCCAAGTGTGTGCGTCTATGTGTTTGCATGCGTGTGTGGGTTTGGCAGGCAGAAAGAAAAGTTCGGTTGGATAAGATCATGTTTTCTGTGGCGTATCGTATTATATAATTTAACGTTCTTGCTGTAGCTTCCCACACAGTCAGCATAATTACGGTTCGTAAAGACATTGGCGGGTGATTTCGGTGTGGAAAAACTTCACTAGAACACTCACAGACCAGACCAAATACCCACCAAACGCATTTGGGATTAACTAAGGGGTTAAGATAATGGATGGATAAATCAGAGATTGCCGTGTAACAATGGAGACCTCAAAAAATGTCCATCGCTTTTACATCTTATACACTCAAGGGTTGTGGGTGTGCTTACAGGCACAGGAAATTCTTTATTACTATATAAAATAATTATATAACTATATAACTTTTTTTTCGGGTTTCTTAACCTTTGTTTTGAATGCCCTGATGTTGATGCATACACCCTTGTCATTCACGTACATGAGTCTAAACTGATATGAGTGTTCGCTGACAATCAAATGATAATACCCAGACTGTTAGTGTGTGACGTCAGAAGAAAGGCAAGGATGAAGAAAAAAATGCAGTGGGAACTTTGCTCGTGTGAACACTTGCTGTCTGTGATTTGGTGGTGTAAAAGAGGGTGGAGGCACCTCACTGTGTGTGGAATTTACAGAAAAGTAATAAAGCAGCGGAATAAAAACCAAATTTTATTTTGTGAAATCATCAGCAGATAAGTAGCACATCTCAAATTAGCAGTAATGAACAGAGTTGAAGCTGTCATTTTTTGCAGATTTTTGTAGTCAGGACATATGGATGATGTTGAAAGCCCATGGCTGTGGTGTGACTAAGGGCGAATGAATCTGTGGATTTTTTTTGTTTTTTTTTGTATGTGTGTGTGACCCATCCTTGAACTGTAGCCATCTGCCAGCACTTTGGCCTATCCTTAACCTATATATTATCTTTGCCTTTGTGCGTGTGTGTGTGTGTGCGTGTGTATTTGGGGTGACGTCTGTGCATGCACGTATGCATGGGTTTTCTCTGCTTTCCTCCCATATTTCAAAAACATGCAAGCATTTGGACCGCTTTCTCACAATGTTTGTCTGTTTTACGATTATACAGTGGCTTGACAGGCAGTGCATGGTAGTCCCCCATATGTCTCATTGTACTTCTGGGTCAACAGATCTCATCCAATAGCTACTGCCCAGTAAATCTGTCTATCCTCCCTGGGTCATTTTACTTTTCCCTCCTTGAAAGACGAAGCAACGAGTACCAACAAGTAAACCTTAAAAGCTTAGCGAGTCAGACTCTGCAGTTGGACCAATCTATAGATGTGAGTGACACAGCCCAGATCTGTATTTTAGTTTGTATGTTTACTAAACGTTGACGAAAACATTGTTTGGTGCTTTCACTGCAAAAGAGTAGATATTTTATTCCACTGGTGCTGAGCTGTGTTTTCCACCTGTCACTGGTTAATGGGATATCAACCACGACTCCTAACGAAAACTTGTTAGTGTCACATCCCTGGTTTATCATGTCTTTTTCGTTGGAGGCGAGGTCCTCCTGCCACGACGAGTGGGCGGGGTCACTGGCCGCGCACCTGACGACCATTGTCATCAAGGCCTTACTTAAGGCGGCCGGCGCAGGAGGACAATCGCCGGGTTATTCCATGAGCCACTCTTCATTGAAGCCTTAGTCGTTCCCAGTGTTTTCTAATCCTGAGTCTCCGCAGTCACGCATTTTGTTTTGTACTTTGCCTTGTGCTTTTTGCTTTGTTGCTCGTTTGCCGGGTTTTTTTTGTTGTTTCTAGTTTTTTGATTGTCCTCCTGCTGACCTCGTCCCCTTGTGCCAAACTACTTAAATCGTTTAGACCCATTTGGTCTCTCTTTTTGTTGCACCTTTTTCCCCACGCTTGCCATGCGATTTTTGTTAATAAATCCTTGAAGCTGAACCCAGCGTGTCGTGTCGGGGTCCTCAACCCAGTCGTGTCTCGGGGTTATCCTTAACAGTTAGCCTTGGAGGAACCCAAAAACCTAATTTTAACTCTAAAGAGGCCAGACAAAAGTCATTCATTATTATAACAAATGTGGCAGCACATCTGGACTTTTACAAAACACTTCTGAATGACTTTCAGACTATGAGAAACAAAATTCTGTGGTCTGATGAGACAAAAATGGAACTCTTTGGTGTGAATGTCAGGTGTCATATTTGGAGGAAACCAGACACCTCTCATCACCAGGCCAATACTATACCAACGCTGAATCATGGTGGTGGCAGCATAATGCTATGGTAATGTTTTTCTGCTAGCATGGACTGGCAGACTAGTCAAAATAGAAGGAAAAATGAATGCAGCAATATACAAAAATAACTCACCTTGATACAAATAAGCTCCTGGGGCGAAGGTTCTTTATCAGTAGAATGATGACCCAAAGCACACAGCCAAGATCTCAAATGACTGGCTTTAGAACCACTCTGCATAAAATATTTCTTTTTATCCTGAGGCAGATTATTGTGCGTATCAACCTATGGCTGAGCTGTAAATTAAAATAATTGGACTATTTCATTGTTTTAAAAATTGGCATTTTGAAATTTGGCTGTATTGAGAATTTGAAGTGTATACTGTATAAATAAATAAATACTGTACACTCATTTGGATCAATAAATGCTCTTGTCTAGTTACCCAAATGTTTTGTGAGTAGATATGTTACATTAGTCACTAAGTTTTTAATAGTGACATTTAAGCAAGTTATCTACAAGCGTTATTTTTTTGCACAAGCTATCAATGTTAGTTGATAAGAAAAAAAATAATCAGTATACATTATTGTTGTCTGAATATTGTCGTGAATATTTAAAAATAAACCATGACTTAGAGTTGTGTTTACAATAGTGACATCCAGGCTAATTTCATGCATAATTTGCAGTGTCTGTAAAGGTAAAAGTGTCCGCATTCGCAACAATCAATGTTACACAAACAGCTAACATAAATTTGAATTAGACATTTAGGAATTAACCAATTCATAAGGTAGTTTTAAGTATTACTTGTGCACTTGTGTTAACCCTTGTGTGTATTTACATGGTGTGGCATTCAACAGGTGTACGATTGGCTGCTCTGTAAGTCAAGCAGGTGAAAATTGGCACAATGGTGAGAGAATGGAGTCTGTTTTATTGTTATATGTTAAACACATTCACTGCCAGTAGTGTTAAGACTTTTTTTTTTTTTTAATATTGACTGTACTTTCATTCCTTGACACGTCATAAATGTAATTAGGACAAACCCAGATGAGCTGGTTTGCTGTTATTGTAGCGTATTCAAAAGTTACACACCAATATCTGTTAGGACATGTCCGTTTCTCTGGGTATTAATGTGTATTTCTAAGGGCGCATTGTCCTACTTTGTCTGTGTATGTTTGTATTGCTTCACCCTCAAGAACCCTGTCATGTCACAGTGACCAGAAAGCAATTACCCTGACTGCTGTGAGGAGGGCCTTGTTGGCTCCCCTATCCCTGCAGGGAAGGTGAACAAGCCACAATGAAAGAAATGAGAGTGTATGAAAGACAACAAAGCTAATATTATGTGTGATAGGAAAGAGGGAAATAATTGCAGAGACATGGTGAAATTAGGAACCATAGGGAGCAAAGTGTGAGGGGAGGAAGACGGGAAACATATTGAAAGACAGAATGTCAGTCTGACATTGAGGGCTCTAAAAAGCCAATGTGTGCGCAGACCACATTGAGGGACCCTTACAAACAATGCTCACAGTCCACACACATACACTCAAGCGTGGCAAACACAACGCTTACTACTGACTGATGTTTTCAGCCAGAAAAGACTTTTGACTTATATGATCATGTTTGAATGAATTTGCCAGAGTGCAAACCCTTGAATTAAATTAACCCCTGGGGAACATTTGGACTCAATAAAAAAAAAAAAAAAAAAAATTGTGTTGAGACCCAAAAACCACCGGGGAGCGCTCGCGACCAACTTATGACATTTGCAATTACTTCATTGAGTGGCTCAGCCTGACTACGGTAATGCAAAGTTTTTGCTTTGCATTGTGGGTAGTTGATAAAAAGCTTCGATCCAAGAACTAATAGTTGTAATAAAGCTTTTATTTTGCTGCATGGAAGTTTTTTTTTTCTTGCAACGCATAACATTACATCTGCATATTGCCTGCCATCAGCCAAATCTGCGACATTGAATAGCTATTAAAGTTGTTTGTTTTTGTTTTTTTTCACAAAATGAAAATTCTTCGTAAATATATGTACGTATGTATGTATGAATAGGAATGATGCCACTGAACATTTCGAGGGGTTGAAAGTAAAAATATATTCATATTTGACAATGTTATGACCCTTTCAAAGTCAGCCCAAATTGGGTTATAATAAGGCCAGGCTAATAAAAAATCCCCAGACACCCAGGGGTTAATTATTGGTATGACAAAGAGTAAAATATTACCATAGTCCATTGGCACAGCCACATCCAAGCTGTTCTTCAAGCTGATGTTCTGGATGGTTAAAAAAAAAAAAAACAAGCCTAAAAGCCAATTGCTATGCTGTGGCTGCAGCTCTATTGACATGCAACAAGATCAGTCAGATCTGAGTGAGAAACAACAGGATGTCTTAGCAATGTGACCGGACTCGGGACTGAATGTTCTGGTCTGGTCCGGCTCGTTGAAAACACACTGTGTATGCAGGAAAGCGCTTTTCTGACATGTTGGCAGGCTTACGTTTCTCCCAGAAGTGTTGTTTTGAATGACTGGAGGGTTTTTGACAGTTTTTCTTGGTAGCATTCAAAGGAGTTCCATTTGAAGCTTCTGGAGGAGGCATGATGATCTTTTCCAAATTCAAGTTACAAATAAAACACAATTTCATGGAATGTCAAAAGTTTCAGTGGAAACATTTATATTCATCATGCTGTTGCTAACAGACAGACAGACAGAAAAAGCATAGCCTTTTTTGTTTTGGAAACAACGGTTATATAATCCTCCTGCCATTGAGTCAATACTGTCACTGCATTATTACTTTTGTTGAATACACAGCAGGAATAAAATGAACCAAGATGCATTAAGAAGAATGCACATTTTCACGTGATGATCTCCAATGACGTCAAAAGCAAAAACCCAAATTTAATAAAAGATGGCATTATACACCACTGCAAACACAATCATTATTTCTTTGACTGCCATTTGAAATCTAGCTTTGTTATCGTGGTAAAGTAACATTGTAACATACAAATTATATTTGAAGTCATTACATTTAGCACTGAGAGTACAGTAGGAGGCCTGCCTTGACTAATGATATGTTTTAGTAATTACCGTATTTCTCAGTATACAAGACAAGTTGTTTTGTTTTTCTCATTTTCACTCCCCATATTGTGTGTGTGTGTGCGTGTGTGTGTGTGTGTGTGTGTGTGTGTGTGTGTGGGGGGGGGGGGGGGGGGGGGGGACTTATACCCGCATAACTCAAAGCCAGACCAATTTTTCAATTCAGCAGGTGAAGCCAGTTTGTTATGCCTTTGGTAGACGTGGAGTTTGTCGCTTATGGGTACAGGCAAATATAAATTCATGCCCCATGGACGCCGTCTTCTAGTCGGTTTCCCAACTAGAAGTTATTATGGTAGTTGGTCATCCAACAAACAGTCAGTGAGACAGCGGTCGCACTGTGGAGACAGTTGTGTTCAAGCCACTTCTTTCTTATATTTAATAAACCCAAGATATGTTTCTTATATTCTCTTTATTTTTCCCTACATGGCTGTGATTGTACGTCTACATTACTGCAAGTGGCTCATTAATATTTGGCATGAGGGCAGACTCGACAGTTTATTATTTACATAATGGCTTGATTATTATGGGAAAAAGTAGCACCTTATAATCGAATTTTAATTGTGATCACGATATTGGCTGCTACGATGAATTAATATGAATATGGCGATATTAATGTTTAAAAAGCCGCCTACCAGTACATGTCAAATCAAGCACTTTCGGTCATCCTACCACCAGGGGGCAAACGCAAGGTTAAGACATCATTAAGCTTAAGAAATAGCAAATGAGCAAATCCTGCAAGAATGTCTGCAGCTTGTTTTACGCTTGACTCGCCCCACGAGTTTGATGCGGCTCCACTCGTCAAAATGACGTCTTTTCGGCAACCACACCACTTCGTGCGGTGTTCGCGCTGGCCAGAATTTCCGCAACGAATACCTTCTGGATTTTCTTTACCGCGTGGAAGCACTGGGCAGAAAACATGTCGGATGAACTGTTTCTTATTGGTGGTCGCCAGTGAATACTGGCAAGAAGGTACACAGAGGTGAGGTGTCGGATTAAAAAAAAAAAATGAAATAAAAAAAAAACAGCTTTGGAAGAATTTCAATCCTTTTTATCTACAAGCCAGTGAGATTCCATGCGCCTTCTTTCATGCGTCAAGGGTGATGCAATGACAACGCTAAAGTTGGTTTCACTAGTGCGCTCTGGCGATATCAGCTTTCAATTCCTTTTTAAAAGCCTTTAGATGACAATGTTTACCACATGTTTGCATGCCAAAAGCCTCTGCCTTTCTCAGCCCCTAGTGTCCTGTACTAGCTGTCAATTGAGACCATTTTGGAAAATCCGATTCGTGTTTGAAATGACCAAAAATGACATTTTGACTGCTAAGTCCATACTCACTTGGAGTGATTCTGGTACTTTTGATCTGAGTTTTTTATGTTTTTCTTGCAAAAAAACTTTTAAGTCTGTTGTACTATGTGCTTGGCTCTAAGTAGGCTTCATTTTTTCCACTCAGCAAGTTTTTGACAAAATTATTATTTACTTTATTTTAATTTATTATTATTATTTTTAAGTATTGAGCCTTGTTTACACAATATATACTGCTCGTTTTTTTAAAAAATGCAATGAAGAGACATGTTTGACCAAACATGATGAATAATCATGATTATAATCATGATCGCAATATTGACCAAAATAATCGTGATTATTATTTTGGCCATAATCGTGCAGCCCTAGCTTACAGTTTGGAGCAGCGACTTCACTTCCTGAGAGTGCTCACTAAAAACAAGTTGGTGCTACAGGGCTCATAAATGCGAGTCAAACAGACTCCAACAGCTTTTTCCCAAGAGCTACAACAACACAAGAAAATACTAATAATAACTACCAGTACAACAATTGCACTCCTGTGAAACTATTATTTATTTATTTAATTAGTATTTATTCTACTTGGTGTTCATTTATATATATTTAATATGCAACAATTGGAGTAGTGCTTCCCTTTTTATTTCACACCTTCTGTACAATGACGATAAAGGCATTATATTCTGTATATTATACATATTTTGTACAAAATTAAATTATAAATCAAGATGTCACAATACACTGTGCTTTACAGTGAATGTACCTAATGGGCCGCCTTCAAAAGGATGTTAGATATTTATACTGATTTACAAAGAGGACATATTTGGGGACATATTTGACTGTTATTACTTCACATCATGCCCTCACATTTAATACTCAGGATCTTAGAAAGATCAATAGTGTTTATTTCAGTCAGGGGAAATGTAATGTAATGTAAAAATAATCCTTGGCAATGCCCTTCACTTGTACTTGAAGACAGAGGCTTATATGCAAATAAGTCTGTTTAGGGCAGAAAATAATGGCGTGCCAGACTTACTTGCTATTCAGACTTGGAACTTGAGTGCTTTTCGCTTGCGTGATGTGCACTTCTGCCTCAAGCTGCAGTAAGTCCTGTGTAGGCTGACAAGTTGTTGGCCTCACAAAAGGCCTAAATGTTGCTGTTAAGCATTTCTCCCAGATCTCCTTTTTAATAAATGTATTCAGTGGCCTGGAAACCAGTTATGTAAAACACAATGTCAATGTCAGCAAAAAAAAAAAAAAGTGTACACCAGATTATAAAAGATTAGCTTTTAAAATACTAACTGAGCCCAATAAATAATCATATTAATTCACTCGGCGTCATATGTTGATCAAACAGAGAGTTGCAATATTTCTGTCTGCCATGACAAATTGGGACCTCAGCGGCAGGAGGAAACAGTAGCAGCACAGCAGCCACACAACAACAAAGCCTGTCAAGACTGCGGTGTTGTGTTTCATGGTTTCCCCTCACACTCCCCCATTCCCTGGATGCTCCGCTCCTTCTGCTACCAGTCTCTCTTTCTTTCAGCAAGTCCTCCTCAGCCTCTTCTGGCCTGCTGCTTTTCTTCACTCCTCTTCCTCACCTTTTGTTTGGCAGGCTTTCATGTTCCGTATCTGAAACTTCAGTCTGTCTATTGTGCGCCTCCCTGAATGCTTCATGTTTGACTTTGCCTGCTGATCTCGTGCCTCTATTGAAAGCAGTTTCTTTCGGTGTCGGATTTCCCTTCGTGCAAGTGTGAAGTAATAATACCGCTGAAAAGTCTGACTGCTGTACCTGCCAGTCTCTTTTTTTCTAGGTCCTCTGTCACAGTAAATCATGTGGCAGAACAGCCTCAGGTGACAAGTTTGGTTTCAAGCCAGCGTAAGCTATATGTGTGTGTGTGTGTGTGTGTGTGTGTGTGTGTGTGCGTGCGTGCTTTTTTGAAAACATTGCGGAGACAATATGGAGCATTCCAGTGTGGAGTTTCAGAAGATGAGAGAAGAGAATGAACATTTAACTATGCAGCTGATGTAAGTGTGTACAGAATGTGGTAACGCACACAACCTCTCATGCGCATGACAAAACATGCACACTTACACAGTTGGTAGCACAGGTGGATTGCGGAATGTGCCGGGTGAAGAGCAGGTCATCACTCTGTACACATTTCGTCAACCAATCAAATGTTTTCTACTGTCTTTCTTGCTCCACTTGAATCAGGAAGTGCTACTTTTACCAGTATTGCTAAGCTAAACTACCTTGAAGCCCTCACTCAAAGATGTACCTGAGGGTTTAAAGTTGATGTGGCAGAGTACACCGCTCTAGCTTTAGAAAATATGCTTCTTCTGGTCTATCAGTCTTTTTAATGGTGTAATTTTTTTTTTTTCCAAGATATTGCCCACCGCGGCAGACATCTCTGTTTCACTCTCCCAACCCGTCCGGACACTCGTTTATGTTTATTTTTGCCTTATTGTTCTTATTGAACATATGTCACTCATGCGCGACTGTACCTGCGACTGTACCTACGCTACAGAAGAGAGGCACTTCTTAACATCGGTAAAGTTCATCACAAACTTTCATTTAGCGTCGCGGACTTTGGCTTTTTGTTACACCTGGACGACGCAGCAGCAGCCCCGGCTTCGGGCGGACTGAGCAGCCGGCAGCCGAAGCGGCCAAGGTGGAAACGAGGCAGGAGGGGAGGCCTGCATGCTAGGCTAAAAGCTAGGGCTGCTCGACCACTGGTACCTAGCCTGCTGCTAGCAAATGTCCTCTTCCTCAGGAATAAGATGGACGAGCTGAGAACCTGGACTAGAATTCATCGTGAGATCAGAGTGTTGTGTTTTCACTTTCACTGAAACCTGGCTGACGGAAGATACGTGGGACTCCACAATCGAGCTGGAAATGCACGCAGAGGTGGTGGCGTTTGTGTTTGCGTGAGTAAACGATGGTGCTCAGTCACGCGAACTGTCGCGAAATACTGTACTCCGGGCATTAAACTGCCGATGGTGAAAGGGAGGCCCCTACCTGCTTCGTGAGTTTAACATGGTGTTTATAACAGCTGTTTACATACCACCACAAGCTGACACTGCTAACACACGAGGCCAACTATATGACGTCATCAGCAAACATGAGACCAAACAGCTGGACGCTGTCTTCATCACAGCGGTGGACTTCAACCACTGCGACCTCAGGGCTGGTTTTCCTAAGTACTATCAGCACATAAGCTTTCTGACGAGGGAAATAACATCCTGGACCAAGTCTACTGCAACATGAAAGGTGTTTTCAAAGCCATCATTTTGGAAGAGCTGACTGCATCTCCATTTTTCTGTACCCGATCTACAGACAACTTCTCAAGCAGGCACTCCGGTCAGAACCGGTCCACGGACGATGCAGTCAACACCGCCATCCACACAGTGCTTGCGCACTTAGAGGGCAAGGACACATATGTAAGAATGCTCTCCGACGATTACAGCTCAGCATTCAACACAGTCGTCCCTGACAAACTGACGGATAAACTCCTTATATTTGGTCTAGCACCTCGCCTTTGCAACTGGGTGCTGAACTTTCTCACAGGCAGACCCCAATTAGTCAGAATCCACAGCCGCATATCCAGTATCAGAACGGTAAGCCCAGGGACACACCAGAGCTGTGTGCTGAGCCCTTTGCTTCACACATTCTTCACCTATGACTGTCGACTCCAAAAACAACACCAGCATAATTAAGTATGCAGTTGACACTGCAGTCATCAGGCTGATCACTGGTGGGGTCCAGATAGCATATAGGAAAAAGGTGGCAGACTTTGTGGTCTTTTTGGCGACAATCTCCACCTCATCACAGAGAAGACCAAAGAACGGATCATTGACCCAAGGTGGCAGATGGAGCCGCACAAACCACCACTATTCATCAATGGGACAGAGGTGGAAAGGGTGAAAGCCTTCAAATTCCTCGGCTCCAACTTCAGCGAGAATCTCACCTGGTCCCACAACACTCGACAGATCATCAAGAAGTCCCAACAGAGACTGTGCTTTCTGAGAAGACTGAAGAAATTTGGCATGCCAGCAAAGATTCTCAACAACGTCTACAGATGTACAATCCAAAATGTCCTCTCCACTTCCATCACAGTCTGGTACGGCAACTGTACAGCACAAGAAAGGAGGCTCTCTAGCAAGTGATCAAGACCTCACAGCCTTCCTCTCAATGCAGGACATTTACCGCACCAGGGTTCTGCAGAGGACACACAACCTCATCAGAGACAATACTCATCCACAACACAACCTGTTTGAACTACTGCCATCAGGCAGTTGCTACAGGAGCCAGAGGGCCAGGACCGCCAGGCTGGCAAACAGCTTCTACCGACAGGCCATCCAGATTCTTAGCAAATCCCTCACACACTAATCTACCTCATCACCAGTCACGTTATCGCATGCAACATATGCACCTTACAAACCCTGCACAGTGCAGGAAAGCTGCTAAATACATAATATTTTGCACTACGCGATTGCTTGCACAATACAGTTTCTTCCACTCCATCTACTCCATAATATGCTCAGAATGTAAGTCCATTCATTTATTAGTGGTTCATTTTTATTGCCCTAAGTGTTCTTATACTATGTTTTTGTTTTTGTTTGACAGTATTGCCTACTTTATTTTTTGCCCAATTATGGAATGTAGTCTGCTCAGGGGAGTGAAAAAAATAAGAATGTCATTGTGAAGTATCACTTTGCATATGACAATAAAACTCTTAAATCTTTAATCTTGATATACAGATGGAAATTCTGGCTGCTTCGCAATGAGAGCCATGTCAAATATTTTAGTCAAATAAACACCATTGTAGCAACATATTTTAATCCTAGCTCATGTTCCCTTTTAATGGGTGAACAACCCAATATTTAAGACCTTAGCCCACTGAGGGGCGAACAATGGTGAATGACAGCGAAAGTAGCAGAGCTTTGATCTCATCAGGGTTGTTCAAGGTGGCAAATATTCGCCAGAGAGTTGCAAGGTATTGCCATATACTGATCTTGAAAGATGTTTTATTAAATAAGTTCAAAGTTTTGAACACAAATTTTGAATTTTCACTTTGTTGTAGTGTGAACGCTGAAAGCAACTAACTACAGTAATATCTTGTTTGTCACGAGGACTGAAACTCAATCGCTCAAAGTGAAAAGCATACAAAGTGTGAAACATGTTTAGTAAAACACTCCATATTGTTTTTTTTCCAATGCCCAGTGATTTCCTAACTGAAGTATAGAGGTATAACAATGTGTTTTGGGGCACAAACTTGATTTTTTGTTTTTCAACACATAGCAAAGTGCTTTCAGTGAGACTCCCAACCTCTCAAATCACTCTGTTGAGCGCGCTACCACTGCCCCTCCCCTGGCCCATTTCTGCATGCTACGTCACTCAGCATTCTGCCAACACCCCTCCCCCTCCCCCATTTTCACATGAAAGTCATCTCTGTTCTATCTGCCAACACCCCAGCCCTCCCACATGTACGGGAAGTTCCGCACGTTCGTCTATCAGACTCAAGTGCACAGCGGTGTGTCTAGGAGAGATTTTGCCTAATGCCCTTCTATATTGCCGGATATAGATAAGCAGTGAGCAGACTACATTCTTACGCAAAAGTGCCTTCATTCAAACAAGATTTTGTATTAGGGTTTTTAGATTGTTTCAGATTCACCATTCTCATCGATTATTTTATGAAAAAAATGGCAGAATAAACAGGTAAATTAGCATCCACTTTAGTTTGATGTGTTTGATTTAGAGCAGCCCAGCAGTGTTGATTGGCTAAATTTCCTTTCTTTGTCAATGTACAATTGGGTTCAAAATGCCAGTCCACTGGGCATTTGTCCCGTATGCTAGATGGTCTGTCCAGTCTTGGTTGTATCTGCAGACATCAAAATACATTACATTAAGATACTTGTTCAAGATAACGTGATCTTTCAAAAGTGAGGTCATAAAAGCTTACTCTGGGTTGGGAACCTTTGCCGTCTCTCTTGAATATACTGTATGCAAAGGTGATGAGTGAAACACCCGATTCGGGAAAAAAAAAACAACATTCTGAATTTCATGCAAAATTTTCGTCTGACATTTGGAAATGCCCTGAAACATAAAAAAATAAAAAATAAAAACATGACAAAAAAGTGTATACCCCACATCATGACTCATACTATTTATCGATGACCAAGAGTGTTTGCAATCTTGTTTCGTCATGCATAATAATAGAAATGTCAACCACTTCAAATGTGCACTCACAGGCACTGGAAAAGAGCCATAGTGAGAGAGACTCACTTACAAAAACATCCTCCTGCGTATTGGGGGCGTACATGTAAAATGTTACCTCTATCTGCTTATCAAAGCATTAAAGGACTACTTGACCTGACTGGCTACAGATGAAGCACTCATTTTGTCACTAATGTTTCCTCCCTCTCCCACTTTAAGTTCATCATCATCGCCTTCTTCTCTCCTCCTATTTTTTGGACTGTCATAAAGGTTTCTTGTGGTTCTCGTTCCATTAATTTTCACTCAGCCAGAGGATATCATACAGAATTTGTTCAGGTTTCGGCGTACGCCCATGCACTCCGTTTGTACTTTTTTCTTTCGTCCATCACATCACGTGCAAAGTGATCGATCATGTCCCGAAGTACAAATATTCTTTGATTCAAATGTTTTCATTTTACCATCTCAGATTAGGACAGTGTCTTTCGTGACTGTCTAAAATGGAATACAGATTCAAAGTAGAATTGGATGTCTGTGTGTGTCTCTCTGTGTGCGGAATGTGCACACATGTACATCCAAGAGAGGGATCAGACTCCGACTGAGAGGTTGGCGGGGATGTTTGCAGCCGCACGCAACCCACCCAGACATATGGACATATGCTATAGGGAGACTCAGCCTTAAGGCCATGTTACAGCTTGTGGTCTACGTAGAGAAGGATAAGAAGGAATGCATGCGCTCAAGTCTGAAGCTTAATTGCATGATAAGGAGTGCATGTGAGTGAGAGGCCAGGGCCAGGTCCATCTTAGCAGCTCAGAAACCTAATCTCTACATAACAGCAATGTTTAGAATAGTGAATTTGTGGATTTCTTGATTCCCGCAGACCGGATATGGATGACAGCAGAATTGTTTCCCAAACAACAGTACGTGGCTATAATTTGAGGTTAGGGTTAGAATGGCTAGAATGTCCGAGGTTGAAAAGCAAATCACCAGATTCAACTGTCGTCATCATAAATCTTTGTGAAATGCATTGTGCTATAAGTGTATTTTATGTAAGATTTAAAATGTTCAATTTAAATGATGCAGTGTATACGTCGAAATATGCAACAATAAATAACACCAAGATGAAAGCAATCTCATATGATGACAAGCATTTCTCAAGTCTGAGGTACTTCAAACTAAGTCATATTTTTATGGAAAATACAACCCAGCCATATGGTTATGGGGTCTTTTGTTTTTAGAGGTTTGATATATATTATGAGTATACACTGCCCAAGTTTGTAAACACATTCTATTTCATTGTTGTTGTTTTTTTGTTTTGTTATTTAAAAATTTACTGATTTTTACATTAATACTAGAGTCATTGAAATCAAAGAAATATTGATGGAAAAATTAGATTTAATGTTAACGTTCATCAAAATAGAATATTGTATAATTTATATTCTTCACGAAAAATTTTCCAGATTACATTATTGCACATCTTGGCATTGTCTCAGTCATCTTTATGTGGATGGTGCTTTATGACCTGGATTGACCAGTCACAGTTGTGAATTTTCTTGTCCTTGTATCTTGACCTTGACGATATCTTGACCTTGTAATTTTTTTTAGATTGTTTCATTTTGAAGTTGTTTCCATACTGACTGGTATTATTTGCGTGGTATAATTATGTGTGGCATTCAAAGGACAGATTCCATGTAATGTGTTACTTTTGAGGCGGGTAACTCGTGTAAACACTATCTTACGTTTTGTGTGAATTAATAGTTGATGGCTTTGTGATATTCCTTAGAAAAATACCCCCACCAAAGGAGTTGAGAGGGGAGCAGCTGGTCCAAAGCATCTGAACTAAAATTGTATCGATTGGTTCTTCCTTAGCCTATTTGCCAAAACTGCCAATACTAAATACAACTGCAGAACCAACCATCTCGGAGGATGTACTTATTCCTTGATCTGACCCACGTGTGGCAGCCACTCATGCAAAGTCTAGACTAAAGTCCAGATGGGATGACTGACTTGATCGGCTCATCCTGCTTTCACCGTCCAGTTAATACTGATTGGTTGCCTGTTTACCAGCCATCAGTGCATGAGTGTGTACGTTCTGGAGCAATACAGCCTAACATATCATCATATCAGTTTCACAGACTCCAAAACCTTTGAATCCCTGTCTGTCAAGCTCCAAAAATGAAGGGGGCCAGATTGTTTGTGTGTAGGATGGGTTGCTATGACAACCACCCACCCTTTGACTTTCACCTCCATCAAACATCCGTTTTCACCACCTGTTGTGTTTTTGTGGCGCCAGCCCATTGCCTTGGAAACACATGCACACATATTTGAGGGGCAGTCTAAGGACAGCAAGCAGCAGCTGTGGAATCTCTGATCCTGCATGCAATCTGATCAGCGTGCCAGCGATCCACTCAAGGGCAATTTGTTTTGTCGTGACCACATATACCGTGCTGACTCTCGCATGGCTCTCTTTGACACAAAATCTTTTTCCTACATTTGTATTGTCCTTTCACCCGAATCCTGTTTTTGTAGCCTAGTGTGCAGTTCCACCTCAATCATTTCATTATCATCTTTTATTACAATTAATGCCGCAAAACAGATTTTAGAGGAAATAGATGGCAGCAAATCTGACTGTTAGGGAATATTTTTTTTCAAGAAGTCGTCAATGTTTGAGTGGCCTGTATGACATTATTCTCAGGGAGCTTTCAACCGTACATGAATATCCAATTGGCAGGAGACCATGAGCGTGGTTTGTCTGAAGATGAAGAAAGACATGGATCATTCAACACAGGAGAAGACCAGATTGAATTGATGGATTAGAGGGAGCATAGGGATGGATGCTCATAAAGCAAGAAATAAAAAGATGAAAAAGGAGATGATGAATGTGTGAAGGTCAAGAGAACAAGAGCGATGGATTGAAATGATTGATGTGACACAGCTTGTTTTCATAAGGACAATGCATAGTGACTGTCTGCTCTATGCTGGGCCACATTTGCGTGAAGTGTCTAGTTTGTACTCATGGGACTGACTGTTGAAGCACCTTAAGATTGATTCAGTCACCATATTTCAGATGTGCTGCATGATTAAATCAATATAAGCTTGAAAGCCATCCATACATTTTCTAATGTTTATCCTGTTTAGGGTGAAAGGTGAGCTGGAGACTCACAAGGACACAGAACCATGTACTCACAATGCTAGCTTTTGTTTTTTTTTGGTATACATGTTTTTAGTAACGTTGGACAGACCGTAAAACCAAGATAGAAACTTTGCAGCCCCAAGGGGGAATAGGTGAAGTCCTCACAGACGCACACATGCTAGTCACATTCTAGCATGCCATCTTTATTGTGGAACCTTGATTTCAATTGTAATCTATTCCAGGAGGATTTTTTTTCTTTCAAAACAAAAAAAAAATATATAGTGATTGAATTACAAATGATCCAATTTGGCGTCAAACTGAAATCATACTAGAATCAAAAACCATAGTAGTCGTGCGGGTCCTGCGAGCCACCAGCAAGCAAATGTGTGAATCTGTTAGAGGTGTCAATTTATGGAACAACTTTGAAATTGAACTGAAAAGATGTGATGTGATGTCAATGGCTGTATTCAAAACGAGTTTAATAAATATTTTATTAAAAAAAAAAAAAAAAATATATATATATATATATATATATATATATATATCTGAAATATATATCTGAAATATATGGAATGTGTTTTTATGTTCAATAAAAATACGTATCAAACAAAGGTAGACAAAAAAAAATATGCTATTGAAGTATTGATTTCGATTTTGAACTTCTATATAACTAACAGTATTCTGTTACTGTTGAAAATATCCATCCATCCATCCATTTTCTATAAATATGTTGGGACTAAACATACAGGCATGTTCAGTCTGTTAAAGATAGGATGTTGGAAGAAAATTACAAAAAAAATTAAATCACTAAAAAAAAATTCAAAACTTCATATACCATCGTTTTGCATAAAAATCTGATGTTATTACCCGCGGTTTAGTCCAGTGCCGCTTATCCATGACAGAAATAATTTTTTTGCTCATATTTTGCTGCTGCGGCTTATATAAAGATGCGGCTTATAGTCCGGAAAATACGGTAAATACAAATCACTCACTGTTAATAAATATTAGGAGTTAAATACACAACTGATGATTTGTAATTTTATCCCTTTCATGCATAAAATATGATTTTTGTTTTAAATGTGAATTCATATTCTAAGAGAGATCGACTTTTTAGTTGCTGTCAATTGTAGTGACCGCTGTCGTGGAAAAGTTTCATGGGCTAATGTAGAAACCTGTTATGTTGTCTAAATTGTATATAATAAACAAAAACAACATTTTGTTCTGGTCGGTTGATAAATGCTTCCTGCTACTTTAACCCTAACAAGATATTATTGTCAACAAGTCTGCACACCTGTGTGTCTTAGTTTTTATTGGAAATTCTTCACCTGGATCTAATTGCATAGGTATTTTCTTCCTCTTCTCTGATTACGACACAGAAGACAGTGTGAAGATGAATGTTTGATTCCCGTGTGTATATGTCACCCACAACAGCTGATTAACTGTTTTTACAGCCAGCTGACAGTTGCAGGTATGCACCCTTCTGCAAGCTATAATTTCAGTGATGAATGCTGGTGTGGTGCCATCACACATGCTAGATTTATTGTGGCCCTAAGTTACATTTGGCAACCATCAAATGTCCTCACTGACATAGTTTATAATATTCTGTGCAAGTCATCTGGTGTGCTAAACATGTTGAATTGCATACTTGTGAAATGGGGAAAATGATGTCCGAAATAAAGATGGATAGTCATGTGATTTTTTTACACCATTGCTATTATAGCTCGCGTGACCTGCATGTTTCGGTTTGTCACAGATATTTTTATCACATCAGACTGTTTCAGCAATCCAAAGTAACCCAGTGGCAACATTTGACTCCAAACCAATTAAACGGAGACAGACAGTCAAATAAATCCTTTGTGGTTCCACCTGTACTAAAGCCAAGCTTTCAAATTGACTTATTAAGGTGAGGCATAGCTTGGCAGAGCTTATGGACTTACGGAAAAGAGCCGCTATGTCTAGCGCTGTTATCTGCATAAAAATGTCCCCATTTTAGTCTACAGGAACTCCACTTAAGGGTGGCTGAATTTGCCTGTTTTTTTTTTTTTTTCTATTTTAAAGATTTTTAAAGGTTGCTATTGGCTCGCAACAACTCCAGGGTGTCCCTTGCCTACTACCCAAAGATTGCTGGGATAGGGCCCAGCAAGCCAGCGACCCCAGTGCAGATAAGCGGCTACAGAGAATTTTCAAAGGTTTTAGTAAATTAATAATGTTGAGCAACATCTGCATTTGCATGTATTTATTGCATATTTTTGCCTTTGAATTTAATGCTCAAAAAAACAAAAGGGGGGGGGGGTCTGTTCATAACACTATTTTGTCAGAAGATTTAGTAGTGAATACAACATGGCCGCATAGAATTGCAATACAGAGCAGCCAAAGCTTATCAGTTGCCTAATAAGTATACACCTGAAATGTTCTTTTAAATTTTTGTTTTCTTTATAATAGTATCTTCCCTTTTAAATGATCACTAGGGGCATGATACTCAAATATAATTTCTTGTTTTTGAAACAAAATTGGGTAAAAGGTTTCGAAGTTTAAGCCGCTGCCAGGACATCCCCTGTTTGTTACAGATGAGACCATGGAACAGGAAACACATTGTTTGTTTATATTTGTTACTGAAGCAACCAAGTGTTTTTCCCTATTGCTCAATCAAAAAGCATGAGGAGCTGTGACATAGTGTTGTCTCAGGGGACAAATTTGCAATTTGAGATTATATAGAGGCAGGCTATACTCCAAAATATGTGGAATGTTTGACAAACATTACAGTAGCTGTGATGTGACAGGATGGAAAATATTTAAAAAGTAAAACGATGGAAATGGATGCGAGATGTGTCGTGAGGAACAAAGCAAGGAAGAGGAAAACTGATAGCTGGTGCCAAACAGCTGTGAGTGTATCTTGGTGATTGTCAATTGTCAAATATGATTACATGGGAGTACAACTCAAATTCTTGTCATAATTTATAGAATGGAAAGAAGTGGCGTGTTTGAGCTAGTTCAGCGGAGTAAATCACCGCACGTCTGAGGAAAATGGACTGTGAAACCCAGCTTTATGTGAATGACCTCAGACATGCAAGCGCTCTCGCTGCGTTTCCTCATTGCGTGTGGCTGCAAGGTCATAGGGCTAGACAGCTAGCTCCACACACACGCACACACACACCCTCACAACAAACACATTAACTGATCATGTCGCCTGAGAGGGGATTAGAGTGGGGAAGCCAACATTGTTCCAGGGTAAGGGTGAAGGCTCTCTACTCCGCATATTGTCATGGCATGCAGAGTTTGAGTTAAAACTGATTTTCAATTTACTTTCTCAAGAGTGGGGCAACAGCTGCACATAAAGAAAAACGCAGGCCCACACATGCACGGAGCACATTCACTTAGCATTTTCACCACTAAGAGGATCTTCAAATCGCTCACGTAAATTGCTTTGCACGTAACTCATCCATCATAGATGTTCATTGCAAAAACAGCGGAAGTATTGTCATGCCTTTTTTAACTTTTTGTTGATTCCACGGGGTAGATTCAGGGACCTATTTCAGGGATGCTTGCCTGCACTTCTCGATCAAGTCCACCTGCACCTTGAAATAGACCTGCTTCGGCACAGGCAGAAATGCACAATGTGGTCTACAAAACAATGTGGTCTGCAAAATTGCCAAACACAGAAAACTAGACTTGCACCTGCACAAAAATAGTTGTGCACCTGTGCCAGTCTACCTAACTACGGCCATCAAAGTGAAAGTGTGATGTATCCCATATTGAGACATAGTAGGAGTGGTCACAGAAGATCAGTCTCAAGTCTATTTCAATGATCCTTGCTAAATTCAGAACAGCTCCACAGTCAACCACAGCATGAAAGATATGTATCCTCCTCGGACCATGTCAATGAACAGACAGTAGAAGTTTTGTGCAAGAACTGTTAAAAATGTTTGGGTGGGCTCTTTGGGCCAGCAAAGCCGTCTCAGCTGGGCTAAAAATACTCATACATATTTATTGATAAATAAAGAAAAAATATTCACTGATGTATATGACATTCGCTTTTTTGCATTCCTTCGATTATTCCATATTATAGTGGCGTTTTTCATTTTAAAAAGTTAGTTAAACACGTTTTATCCAATCATATTTTAGCAAGCTTGCATTGTCAGGTTGCCTGAAATCTCAAAATTTCAAACAAGGTGTTATATAATTTTCAATTGTAAAAAATACATTTATAAGTGAAATGCAGGGGTAAAAATTGAAGAGTTTACATGGCAATGGAACTCCAAGGATGTAGGTCTAGTATAAACAAGTATGGTAAGTACTGAAACTTCTTCCAAAACTTGGGCTTTTTCAAATTAAATAGGAAATTTGAAGGGTTACGAAGGTCCCAGCTTTGCAGATAAAATACTTCTATGACTTGTGTTTCTGAACAATCAAACCTTGATGTTGCGAGGGAACACTGACTGCTCGTCTGAGGCAACCGCAAATAGGATCGATCCCAGAGGACAAATGTAAAAAAGACTCCAAGTACTTCCATTTCTACAGTTCAAAAACTGTTAAAATATCCCTTACCTCAATTATATCACTACAATCACAGCTTATATCAATATGAGGATAATATCTAAGAAACCTTTTTTCTAATATGAACGTCAAATTGGCAAAAGAGGCAATGTAGCCTTCCAATTTTTAAATGATTTACAAGAGTGTGAGCTTCCAAAAATAAATAAGGGTAAAAGATCTGTATAATTATTGTATAATTATATGGTGGTCCAGTATGGGGTGTCACGAAACCTAATACTGTAGTGGGGCCCAAAAAAAAAAAACAAACAAACAAAAAAAAAACCTGAGAATTCATGAGAGTGTGTGAAGTGCATAGAAAACATATTTAGCACTTATTTATCATAGAAAACAAATAGTTTTATAAACTCCCAAATTATATCAGACTATGCTGCTGTCTAGATGTTTGATTAACCACCTGACATGTACTGTGGTAATGCATCTGGCCTACATATGCACTTTGTTCAAAACTGCTAAACCATTACTAATAAAAACAAAAAGGAAGAGCAAAGAATGTTTTTGTGTCTTTTTGGACTTACTGTATATCACTAAGGTATAAAAACCCTCATTTAAAGGTGTTGAATGAAATTGAGTAAGACTGGATGATGTTGGAATCATTTTGAATGTTTAAATGCCTTGAATTGGTGAAAAATGAAAATATTAAAATGGAAACAATGAAAAAAAACTAATGAAAAAAAATACAAAATATTAATAATTATGGTTGTTTTTGTGAATACTTAAATGTATAAAAACAATTACTATAAATTATCTATAATTATCTATCTATATATAAATTATCTATATCTTACTATAAATTATTACTATAAATTATTATAGAATAATTATAAATTAGGAATTATTACAAATTATTATTAAGTATTACAAACAATGAATGATCTTATGTGAAATGTAATAAACTGTTTTTAGTTAAATGTCAATTCGCCCAATGTAAGTCAATGGGACTTTTTGCTATAGAAAATAACGGGATGTAGAATAATATGAGACTAGAAGAATCAAAAAATGAGTAAAAATGAATATATCATAGAAGAAAAGAAAAAGCGTATACCCTGTCAGGGATTGATTCACCGATTCTTTGCTTATCAGTACTTAATCAGTACTCCAACCACTGTACCAAAAAGCCCGTTAACGGTGATGCAATGACTTTTCGATTCAGAATGAATGGGACTGAATGTTTGATTGATTCAGAGAAAAATATGGATTTGTGCAAAACATACCTGTATCTGCAATGTGTGAATTATTGGAATGTTTTGCTAAGGCTAAACAAATGAGATAAATGTGTACATGATATTGGCATGTTTTAAATGCGAAATGTCTAATCAGCCATTATAAGTGAATGGGACTGGTAATTCAAAAAAAAAAACAAAAAAAAAAAGGAATTGTGACAAAAAATCTGCAATGTGGTAATATTGGAATGTTTAGAATGATCCCTAAAGCTAAATAATTGAGGTAAACGTTGTGAATGTGAAATTGGCAAGTTGAAAATGTATAAGTCAAATCGGCCATTATGAGTGAATGGGACTGTTTATTAAAATTAAAAAAAAAAAAAAAAAATGGCCGATGCACGTGAATAAATTACCATACTAATTAGCCATGTATTCATTTAGTATGTGAAGTGAAGATAGTAGCAACGAAGTACGATAGAAAGTAGAATGTGCGCTTTTAAGTGATTTTATTTTATTTTTTTATGTAATTTTTACTAGGGTACAGCAGATCCATACTGGGGCACGTCCCCCAGTAAAATATGTCTGGTTACGCCGTTGGTCCAGTATATCTTTCTGAAGCATTTGGTTCTGAATGATTTGACCTTCAATTTTGGTATATTTATGCTGATTCTTATCTTAATATAAAAATAGATGATCTGCTTTCGAACAATCCTCATTCTCAGTTAAGGCCATCAGACAATGGAACAGACTGATATCCAAAAAACAAAAACTGATGTACTACACAAACACTTCTGTGTTATGACAAAAAGATGGCTCTTGAGCAATCAATGTTAGGTCGTGCTGTCTGATTTTCTGCCAGCGCCATCCGTCCATCCTCTGTTGCTACTTGCTAACATTGGCACTTTATTATTAGGAAAATATTTTTAGATTGAGTATTTATAATTTCTCAGGAATTAGGAATATGGTTTTAGACTGTACACATGTACAGCATATGTGACATTAAGCCCTCCGTTTTTTTTTTTAAATGTATTTCAGACTGTGTCTGTATATATTTTATAAGATTTATATGTGATAGAAGTTCTGTGTTGTGTCTTCTGGTTTTATGTATGGACTACAGATGGAAAGTAACCACTCGCTAAATCTGGTGCAGCCATATTTTTCATCAGGAACAATGTCACTACACGCTGTCCATTAAAATAAATTACAAATCTTGAGGGTTTTTTTTTTTTCTAACAGAAGAATCAGCCTAAAAATGAGAGATTCAGACTTAACAACATTGTGCAATTTGTTTCCCCAGGGAGCAAACACGCCAGAAAGAGGAGCAGCTGCAGCAGAAAAAGGAGTCTGAGAGGGAGTACAGAAAAAAACATGATCAGGTATATTTGTCTTCTTCTCTTTTGTGTGTCAAATCGCTTGATCTCAATTTTTCTAATTTCCTCCAAACTAATTAGATCCCTGTCATTTCCCTGCAAATCATCCGCTACCTCTAATTCGCTCCTCTTCATCTCCTTCCTCCCAGACAGATGGGGGCAGAAGAGTGATGTGGGGGCAAGAGGGGGCTTAACGTCAGCTGAGATCTACTCTTGGATCACTGAAGGAGAGCATGGGCTCTGTGAAGTGCCAGTGAGAAGAAAGTCCGCTCTGAGGCGTGCGCAACAGATGGAAGCACTTCTTAGTTGGCGTAGAATCATGTTTCTCACACTCCACTGTGCACAGATGCGTGCACGTCAATAAGCAGAGAGCGCCACACCGGTATGCAAGGGTACATACATCGACTCGCCCATGTGCACTCACACAGAGGCTCTCATTTTTCCCTGAGGGCCTTGGAGAGATGGGGTCTTGTATTTGTTAACTTTGTATCTGCTGCTATTCTTTTTCTAAGTCACTGGAGGCCTGGTGTGTTCAATTAAACTGATTTATTGCTGTACTCAGCAGTCCATGATCCCTCGCCCCCTCTATATGAGGCAACATGTGAGCTTACTAAAGAGGGATGGCAGAAAGGCTTTGGAGCAGCCCCCTATAGTTAAGCTAATTTCAAGCAAACATACCAAAGAAAATTCATTGTCTTTCATCTGATTCGGCAGTCTGGAGGTACATGAGGGGTGCAAATATCACTGGCTTCTGATTCCCCAAATTGTTTTTTAAAAGTGAAATTTTAAGATATAGTAAATGTGTGACTGGTAGGTGAATTTAATGGCATCTCACAAAGGCTTTACGCAAACAAACCATCCCCTATGTCCTTCACCTACAGTCAGTGTCTTTGAATTTACCTTTTTAAATTACCCTGTGGATTAAATCAGGGCTTGACAAACTCAGGGACCCCTTTTAGAAAGCAAATTTCCAAGGACGCATTGCAAATGTTTGCGGGAACGAAACAAAAAACAATCATTTATTTGAAAAAAAGTCCTCAGATTTGGTCCTTAAACTCTGGGTGCTTTAACTTTGCTGTCTTCATTGCGTCATTAGCAAGCACTTACAGACACAAAACGCACTTCGATCATCCATCGTTGTTATCAATGAATATCATTTTGATGTAGTATTCTTTGTATTTTCTTTGTTTGGACAGCTATTCATTTGTCTTTTGTCTGACTAGATGAAGTGGACGGCCTTACAATCGCATCCATAGCTAAGTAGATAGCAGAGGTCCTGCAGACGCGTGAGTCCTTGATGATGATATGGATCATGTGGGTCAGGACAATTTCGAACAGGACAATTTAAATGATTACATAAAAAAAAAAAATACAGTACATTCAAATGGTTAAAAATAAAATTAAAAAATAAAATGAACATGAAATAATTTGAGTTATTGATTTAAAATAATAATAATAATAATAATAATAATAATTATATATATATATATATATATATATATATATATTTAAAATAATAATAATAATAATAATATATATATATATATATATATATATATATTTATTATTATTATTATTATTATTATTTTAAATCAATAACTCAAATTATTTCATGGACACCCTGAAGTCAGGCCATGGACCCCCATGGGCCCATGGACCTCACTTTGAGAACCACTGTATTAGATCATAAATTAAAAGATATTAACCTCTAATTTTAGAACTCTAAAATCCCATCATGTAGCATCCTTCTAACTAATGACTGATAAGAGTTTTTTTTTTTTTTTTTTTTTTTTCTTTATCTGTTTACTGTTTAAAATGAACCTAAGAACAGACATGGTTCTCAGATAAAACTTTTTAGTTAAATGGAATAAATGACCATATTTGCTACAGTTCCCTCTCACTTACAATGTCAATAAAATGTGAAATTATTGCGACTTTTATTCTCATATTTTCAAAGTTTGAATTACTTATGTGCACATAAAGTCTGGTGAGGATCCGTTTTCAAACTTCTGGATTTTTATAGACCTTTATTCAACTTTACAAAAGGTATCATATGATCACTGTTTCCTTGCTTCACCCCCTGCTTGACCAATAAGAGATAAGCATGAAAGAATAGAAATAGATGGATTTTATTTAATTCAAGCATTTTCAGGCAGTCACTCTTTTTCTACATTTTTCCAGTGCTCATTGTCTGTTTACTCATCTGAAGACATTATGTAACTTCAGGCTTTAAATCTATTTCCTCTCATATCGAGACAAGAGACCTCTAGATTTGGAATTATATTCAAATCGTTAAATGAAGTCAAATCAGTACTTGATGTTCTTGTTTCTAACAAGGCTTTGCATTAAGACAAGAACCTATTCATTTGAAGTTTACCAGTTTCAATGGTAAACTTCATTTACTTTAAAATCAGTGCAAGAGAGGCGCGCAGTGTTTGACCTTGAGTAAGGAGAAATGCACGCTGGGATCCATGCTGAAAATCGGAGTGCAAAGTATGTTTAGAAGCAACTGCCAAGTAGACATCCACTGCTGGATGATGTAAAGTTGGCCAGGGTGCTCACAGATCATCACTGTGGCGTGAGCTCCTGGAGTTGAATTTCCAATTCGACCCGAAGCCATGGAGGATGATTTTTGAAATACTGTGTAATAAACACGTTAATACTGTTCGCAGTGGATTGATTTCTACAATGATTGGTTCACAGCGATTGATGCTTGCTGTCATCATATTTATAAATGAAATACAACATGACATCCACTACACATATCCACTTTGAATAGAATCTGGTTTCATGCACTTGGATTAAATTCACCAAAACCAACTCAGACCTACTTCCAGCTCATTTAAAGTGAAGTCTAGTTTCGGCTTCCAAATTTCCAGGTGCACTGAGGGCGTGTAAAAGCAAATGCTCTCAGTCTGTACACAGGAACACCCAGAAAGGCGCAGTAAAGTCTGCCACGAGTCAATCCAGGCTTCCATTGACAAGAAAATCAAGATGCACCACTTTATATGTCCGACACATATAGAATGCACTGTCTATTATAACGTGCCCAAAGATTGTATTCTTGTACAGTGACGTGTAAATACAAGATGGTGAGAGAATTTTGGACTCAAGTTGTAGTTAGCTTCCTTGTCTGCATTGTGAGAAGAGTCACAGGGTGCGATATGATCTCAGTGTGATTCTTTGTAATTGTTCATTCATAACCATTTAAAGATATTCAGATTTGGCCTTTGGAGTTTCTTGGTCAAAACGTGGACATCATTTTCAGTGCAGTCTTTCTTCTTTGTCTGGCTGCACACATAGATTGAATCAGCATAAAGCAAAAAAAAAAAAAAAAAGGGATGTGCCTCTTGATGAAATGGTAGCCGCACACACACTACACACTTGCCTGCTTTTAAAAGCAGCCTGCCGTGTGAGCAAATGAGAGAGCGCTCCCAGATTTTCCCATCATTCCTCCATGTAATCCCCGCAGACCTCCTTCTGAGAGCTGAATCTGCACGATCGCACTTTTCGGAGGGTCAAGCACACGCACATGCAAACACATGCATGCTTGCAGGCGTGACAGTTTGTTTTGTATATTGCTCTTCCTAAGATCTACTTAAAGAAAAAAAAAACTTAGCTGGAAATCCTGTGAACACGCACCTGTGTGTAATACGCCTCTCCATCAAAACCATCCTCAAAAAAGATGTTTTCTGCATACTTGTACATGATTTGGTCTCCCAATTTGCTGCTATCATTTATTCTTATGTTCTGGTGGTATTTGTTGTTTGTGGGTTGGTTTCAGGGTTTTCTGTAATTTTCTGTCTAGGGCTATTGTTGAGTTTTAATTTTTCTTTTTATACTCAGGGTTATTTGGGGTTTTGTTTATGTTTCTATTTCCCTTGTGTCAATTTCTGGTTAATGTGATTGCATCCACCTCTCCTTGTCAACCTGATTCCCTTGTGTTTGCCAATCAGCTCCCTGCTCCTGTCGTGTCTTGCCCAGCTGTTCCTTGTTGTCTTGTCAGTTTTGAGTTTATTTAGTGTCCTGTCTTTTATTCAGTTCTTTACAGGTTGTTGTCGATTTTGACGTTATTGTTGCTGTCAGTTCCTCATTATTCCTGTGATTTATTGAGTTAATAATCATGTCTTTTTGCACAAAGTTTCTGGGTTTTTGTGTTTGTTACATTTAATGCAGTCTTGGATCTTGTTTATTTTTTGTCATCTTTCTATTATTATTTTGAGCACAGCCCCATCTGTCTGCCTACCTGCATTTGGGTCCAACACCCTCCCCAATTCTCCCCACCATGCCACGACCTGACAATTATAAGAAGGGTTGATATAAATTAATAAAGATTCAAAACATTCTGAAAAAAGTGTCAACGCATTTGAAGCCAAGGTAAAAACCTTGCTCTTTTCCCGTGCTTATGGATTTGTGATTATTTATTTATTTATTTATTTATTATTATTTTATACTTTTTAATCATGTTTATACAGTCTTGGTCTTGCATAGTATGGGTTTTTAGTAATATAAGTTTTCCATCTATCTATCTATCCATCCATTTGTCCTCACGACAGTAGCAGGTGTGCTGTAGCCTCTCCCAGCTGTCTTTGGGCAGTGGGCGGGGTACACTCTGAACTGGTAGCCAGCCAGTCGCAGAACACACAGAAAAAAAGAACCATTCACGCTCACAAACACACCTAAGGGCAATTTGGAGTGTTCAATATACCTACCATGCATGTTTTGCGAATGTGGGAGGAAGCCAAAGTACCTGGAGAAAACCCACGTGGGCATAGGGAGAACATGGAAACTCCACACAGGACGGCCAAAGCCAGAAGTGAACCTGTGACCTCTAAACTGTAAACGACCCAGTGTGCTATCACTTGCCGACATACTGCATCTACAGCGCATTTACTGCAATGTCTATTTAGATTCATCGGCTGGTCGTTTGAGAGAAACTTTTCTAACTACTGTACTATTTTCCAGCCACTTTGCCATCTCTCGGCAAGTCTGAAAGACATTCAAATTTGTTTGAGACTCAATATTGCAACTCTTGCGAGTGCATTCATCCATATATTTAATATAAATGTGTGCAAGTGTGCGTTTAGGTGCATGTCTGCTTGTTTGAGTGTGTGTGTGAGTAGGCTGATGTGATTAGCCAAAGCCAGTGGAGTGAATAATATGTCTGCCCTGACTTGGATGTAATGGAATGTACTGTAGTTGCTGCTCTTTGTTAGACCCAAGGTTATGTAGTCTTCTATGACAGTGATCCACAACCATTTTATCACCATGGACCGGTTTTAATTGCGCATCGGGGGTGACAGGGGGTTCAGAATGTACGCAAATCAAGTCAATCACATAACTGAATTACAAATGTGATTCATTTTATTGACATCAAGCATATTCAACTCTTTCTTCCAAGTTCCATGTGCATTTTCACTGTTTTTTTCTGCCTGCAATCCTACTGTGACTTCACAACATTGCATCAAAACAGCTATACCACACATTTGGGAAAATCCTCACAGAATAATTTGGACATTTGTGTACACATATTATTCAGAGAATTAACTTGAATACATTCATTATTCATAGTCCCCAGAGCCATATCAGACACAATAGAAATATAGCTGGCTGCAGTTATACATTTTGCCAACAGATGTCTTTGTGTGTTTATAAAGCTTTAGTGTAACGAACCCTTTCCCATATTGATGGCAAAATTGAAACAGTGTTGGTACTTACATAAGGAAGGAGTCACATGACTTTTCCATTTCACGTTCCAGTCGCAAGTTAAGTGATCATGTGATCCTTTTTTTAAAAATGAATGACAAATAAAATCATACGGTTCATAACATTTCACCAAATGGAAATGCCCAATAAATGTTAATATCGGGGGAAGTTGAAAGACAATAATGACAGCAATAAAAGTACTTTATTCATTGATGCAACAATTCTGCTATAGGTTTGTTTTTCCTCTATTTGGGTTTTTTATGTTTGAAGTAAAAAAGAGCAAAAATAAACAACTAAAATATATCCAACCTAAATATTTAGGTTACTCTTTGTGTAAACTAGTCATTTTCTGTGAATTCGCCTGATTGGCTGTTGACTGGCACATAAATCATTTTCTGATTTTACTCATTTCAAGTAGACCAAGGTGTTTCTGTAAAAGCTTTTTTCATCAGAAATGTAAATGTGTTGATAAAATGTTAACTTTATACCAACTCCATCTATAATTTTGTTTTTAGTCCCCCCTCCTATAATATATCAGCTTCCACTTTCTCCTTTGTTCTCTGAAGTTGGTCAAGTTTTCCTATTCTTTTGTGTAATACTGATTTTCTGAAGGGATAATCAAAAATAGGAGGTAGTGTGTGTATTACCATAAGCATGAAGAAATTTCATGACGCCAATCGTGGTAAGGAGGACGTTCATGTTGTTTAGACTCATGTGGGTATCTTAAGGCATTTCGTGCAAATCAGTAATGGCTTTTAAAACAGATGGAATCGCATCAAGCGAGGGAATTGGTTATTTACTCCTGGGGCGGTTGCTATTTAAGCCTGGTTTCAAATGTTTTGACCTGAAGGCACATATTTCCTTCCATTACAACAAACTTTATCACATAGGTTTTTTGTTTTGTTTCTTTTTTTTTAGTTGTTATCTACGCACTACAGTACGTCAGTTAATCCAAAGTACTGCAATAGTATTTACATATTCTTTTACAAAAAGGGTGTGACTGGCTATAAAAGAGTTAATGATATTTTCATTGAAAAGTTACCAAGATAGAGTAGGAGCATGTAGAGCAGGTTTCTTTTAGGGTAATGCTTACTTATATACAGTAGCAATATTGTGAAAGATGTAAATTAAGAATCAAATAAATAATGTTTTGCAGGGGGCCAAATTGTCACCATCTTAAAACTTGTGTTTTAAGCTCAACTATTTGACATTTCCTGTGCTTATGATTTTATATCAGGGCTCATAAAGTCTATCCTCAAGATCCAATCTATTTTCTGTTACCCTCTCCCAACACACCTGAATCAATGACCCGCTCACCAGCAAGATTTTCAGAGGACTAATAATGATCCTGATCATTTGAATCAAGTGTATTGGAGGAGGCATATATCAAAATCAGACAATATAGAGGCTATTGAGAGTTCTCCAGCGACACAGCGAATCCTTAAGTACGCCCAAAGTATTGTTAAGTATTGGAATTAAAAGATTTTTTTCTGTGCAGATCTAAAATTTTTACGTTTTAATTCAATGTAATTTGATTTTCATTTTACTTCATTTGAGTGGCATACTTCAAAACACATATGGGCTAATGAGCAAAGTTAGCAAAGCTAGCACATGTTGGTCTGACCATCTTTTTATTTGGAAAATGTAAAGAAGTGGTTGCTAAGACTATAAACAACCATTCTCATGAAGACACAGCAGTGACGTATATCTAAATCTGCTTGCTTTACCCTAAAAAATTGGTTTGCATTTTTCAATCATTTGCATGTACTGGTGTGTCTATTTTTGCTTTGGCAAAGTTAACAGATGTGTCCCTTTGGCACGCTAATTTTCAAAGTAATAAGAGAAGCCGCTACCGTTGACCGCGATACAGTGTGAAGCTCGTTGACTCCCACGATGGTGTAAAGAACAGTGCTCACCTTTGAAAATACCAAAAGAAACACACCTGTGTGCACAACTCGGGTGAATACATCCCAACATTTATGATGAATATAAAAATAGAGCCCTGTATCAAATAGTAAGGTTCAGCTGGTTGATTTTTTTAACCTCGAGCATCAGTCCTACCCACACACACATTTACTCAAGTTTTGCATTATTCAAACAGTTGCCACTTTTCTTTCACCGCAAAGAATCACTGAGGTCATTTCATATCCCTGATTTGAGTTGAGACCATTTGTTTTGGAACCATAATTAGCGTGCTTCTGCATAAAATAGCAAAGCGTGTGCTGCTCTCACTTGACTTCCAAATGACCTTGCTTCAGCTGCAAAAACACATTTCACTCCACAGACAGTCCACTTTGCGATTAAATGTTATAGTCGGGGTGATCAAAGGGAAACTATACAAAGTTGTCAGCTAGGCAAACACATTGGCACAGTCCTATTTCATCATCATCTCTGACATGAATAGCACATAAAGTGTATGCCAGGGGCCATTTATTGTGTCAAATTTTTTCAATCCAGGATTCCTGACCTACACCCGTGGAACAGGAAGTGGTCACTCGAGTACCCTGTTTAAACACACCCAACAGCTGACTACATACTCATGCATACACGCACAAGCACGCACACACACACACGAACGCACGTACACCAGAGCGGGAGGATATAAACGCACACAGACCAACAGTGCTGCTCACACGCACATTCTCCCTATAAAGAGGAAGTGTTGTTTTCTCATTTGATGCGACTCACGCAACTGGAGCCTTTTAAAACAGTGTCACAAAACCGCAAGCATAACACATGCACATGCACGTGAAAATACTCACACGCCAATTTGTTTTTTCTTTCTTCTTTGACACCCACTCCTGTTATTCTTTTTGTCACAGTTGCATGCAGACAGTAAATGTGCAGATGCAGATGAACAAGTACACCAAATACAACCCACAGCCAGAATGGAAGTTTGATTGGTTTTGACTTTCTAATTAAGAGATTTATATTCTGACATTTGTGTTTTCAAAAATAATAATGTTAGGTTTTGCTTAAGAACTTCATATCACAGTTTAAAGCAGTGCGTCTCAATTATATTTTGCAAAGAAAATATTTTGGAAACAGAAAATATTCTGCCCCCCCACTTGCCATACCAACTATAAATAAGATTATTATCCATAAAAATGGTAACTACTGTATACCTAAAGCTGGATTCTTTTTATCATTTAAACAACTGCAAATTATTTTTTACAGCATTTATATGGGTTATAGCTTATTCTAAAACTGAAAAAATTGCATCAAAGTGCCTAAAACTAAAAAAAAATAATAATAATAAAAAAAAGAAAAGAAAATTCTTATTTTATTGCGATTACACTTCACATGACAAAAACAAAGCCTTTCCTTGGGGTCATCCGTGCACTCCCTGGCATCACCCTGCGCCCTCCCACGGGGGCCCGCCCCACTATTTATAAAGCACTGGTTTAAAGGGATATTTCATTGGGTTTAACATTGGCACTTGTATTATAGAGCTGCATGTAAAAGTGATGTTTCACTAAAATTCTCCCTCAATAAAAACTCGAGTGGTTGACAGGACTTTTTTCGTTAGCTGTCTACAAGTTCTGGGGCCGGACTGCTTGATTAACACATTAGCCAGACGGTGTAACGCTAACCCTGAAGCATTGTTTCCTGGCTTGTAATCGTCACGCCTAGTTGTCGTCTTTAACAGCAAACAATGGCCACAAAACATTTATTTGCACATTCCTACTCCAGTCCAATCTAAGACATATGATTGGTATAATACCATCCATCTGTTCCATTTTCTGGAGCCATTTTCTAACTGACGCTGATTGGTTGGTTGAACTTGTGGGTGTGTTAATGGGCAGCTTTTTTACACATCATTCCACATGCTACTTAAAAAATAAAAACGCCATCCTTGTTTGTCATCCAGTTTTGCTTTAGTCACTGCTACTTGCTGTACAGGAGAGGCAGTGCAGTCAACAGATCCCCCCCCCCCCCCCCCCCACGTCATCAGTACGATTTGAATAAGCTACCTAGTTCGTTGTCCCTCGGCGTGAATGCAAACTTGTGGGCCGCAGACCAGAATCCCCTGTGAACAGAAAGTCAAAGTTCCTAGACTGTATGGTGTGAAAGCGACTAATATAGACCACCCTGTTTTGAATGTCCCACTAAGTTAGTGATGACTCTTTCAAAGCATTTTAACAGGAAAACTCATTTATCATTTTTATAATAGGCTATAAAAGTTAGGCCACTGTCTCGCTTTGTTTGTTGTTTTTGCTTTTGTGACATCCTGTAAAAATATCCTGTTTACACTCCCACAGAGCCCAGTGTCACAGTAAGTAGCTGTGCAAAAGCTGCTTTTTGCAAAATTCTGTGAAAACATGTTGCTGATGTGAATGACCATATTGCATTACATACTCCCCCCCTGTCAATCATGAGTGTGAACATGCCGGCAACTGCAGTGAGGCTTTTATTGTTGTGCAGTTGACTCCACCTCTGGAAATTGAGAGATCCCAGAATGCACTGGGTCTGCAAGAGAACACCTTAACAAGGCCTCAGCGCTGCAGCTGATGACCCACAAGGAGAATGGCCAACTGTTTCTTCGAGGGTACCACAAAGCTTCAGCACGACATGAAAAGCAACATGTCGTACTACTTGAAAAAGTCAGAATCTAATCCTGTCAATTCCCCAGTTGTAATTTCCGTTAACAAATGATTTTGTGAAATGCAGTAAGAGTGCCTGTTTTATTTGTTTTGGAGATAATGAGTTTAGCGCAAAAGTTTCCTTGTTGTGCATCCGTTCACTGCTTGGCTATATCAGGAATGTCATGATGGGAATGCACATTTGTGCGATAAATGTTCCATTGCATCAGTGGTAAGTCCACAATAAAGGAACCCTGCCATTGTGTTTGTACCAAGGGGATAATCTGGAAGAAATATGCAGGAAAAGACAGAAGGTTGAGTTATTAAGACACTGCAAAGAAAATAAAACGAAACCTTGAAAAGTGGAACTAAAGCTACAAACAATGACGTAAACACACAAAAACGTTTCCGGGAAAAAATTGATTTTTAATGGCTTTCTTTCATTCATTTGAAGTATATGAGAAATAATGTAGCAAAATACAGCTTTTCCACAGAAGGTATTTAATGGAGAAGGATGCCGTTCATCAGACAGTTTCATGCAAACATTCGTCAGGCACAGGTGATACGTTCCAGTGGACATTCTTCAATTTACACACATTTTACTCTAAAAAAAACTTTATTTTATCTCAGGCTAAATGTAAAAATGACACTTACTTACATTTAGTCTGAATAGGTTACTCTCTTCAAAGTGAAGTTTAGCTTTTAATTTTACTGTGCAGACCCAACAATCTTTTTAAAGTAAAATGTACTCTGCAAAATGTGCTTGATGTACAGTAATTTTGCCCGGTAACACATATGTAGACATACATCATTTCAGCATAGGTGAAATGACATAAACAACATTTCTATGTCGAGCTCAACGAGAAAGAGGGACGTGCGAGTGGTGCAGGAGGAATTGCTGAAGAAAATGAGCTGAGTAGAAAAGAGAAGGACACTTGGTGAGGGGAGGAGCAGGCTGGAGAAGGCGATGCATTAGTAGCTGCAGCTTTCCCAACAGCAGGTGGCACTACAGCTGTGTGGAGCACATACAGTTGTTCATGTACCAGATGGCTAAGAGAAGTACTCGATGAGGTGTGTGTTCAGTCAGTTAAAGCAGAAAACGCTGACTTCCTCCTCCATTGCCATCTACCGTCTGGCTGCCTCAAAAGGTCAGCCTGTCTACAAAGACAATCCCTTGACCTTTAACCTCACACAGACATCACTGAAGTCACATGATTTGTGAGACAAAACAAACATCAGCGCATATTGTATGTCTGTCTTGCGTGTTTACTGCATGTAAGCTGCCAGCTTGTATGATGTAAGCATCTGTGCATATGAGCTGATTAGGTTGTATGACCGTAGTTTGCCATGTGTTTGTGTGTTGCAGCTGGAATGTTTTTTACAGTGTTGGATGAAAAGCGGTCTGCGTGTGACTTTATCTAATAGCCTTGTAATCCTGCTCTCACTAAGGTGCCCCTAATGA
The DNA here is from genome assembly GCF_059441005.1 of Hippichthys cyanospilos. Lineage (NCBI taxonomy): Eukaryota > Metazoa > Chordata > Actinopteri > Syngnathiformes > Syngnathidae > Hippichthys > Hippichthys cyanospilos. Next base: position 19,344,008 of record NC_142379.1, on the reverse strand, counting down.
TGGCCGTCTCTCGATACAGCTCAACTGGCATGCACAAGATCACACACACACACACACACACACAGCACATGGCTCAATAGTCATCTCAGGCAGGAAAAAGCCTCGCAACCCGCAGCCAAGTGTGCAAAATGACGCACATGCTCCTTTGCAATAACTAATGGTTTAAAGTGTGACACATGGCTTTTGTGACATATCAGCTGCACATAGCAACATATGCACATATGCGGCGAATTACAGGCCTATTAAATAAACCACGCAAAGCGAGTGAGAGTCATATACCGTATAGTGTTACACTGCATCATTGGGATTCCCCTCAAACCAAGGAGCAGATGTTGACATGGACAAGACCATATGCTCTACACACACTAACAAGACACAGTGTTGCACTTTATCATGGATGATCTGTTATTTAGCCTTATGTGAAAGTTTGTGTCAGGGGATAAAACAATATAAAACGGTATTTCACAAACAACTCCTAATCGGTCAGTCAAGTTTATGACAACAATGAGCAATACACAACACAAAATAGTTGTAACAATAATATTCACTACACGATAATTTATGCGGGGTAGCCACAGAAATGAGACCCTTGCCTCCGATCACAAGCCAGTGTAAGGTACAGAAGTAACATTCTTGCCTTAAACACCAATTCAGTACAGTACTTTGGACTGATTGTCAAAAGCATTCAAAAGTCACATGTTTTGTCATCAAACAAGCCAGTGAGTTTATGGCCATTTCCCATGTTGGTTTGAAACACATGTAGCATTACGAGAAAAATATGACCTGTAGGACCATTTTTATCTCTGACAAGCTGTCACATGATGAATTTCACTTAGTAATCACACTTGATTTAGTGAGAGAAGCTGGGTGAGTCCCACTTTTAAGATGTAAACAAAATGGTGTTTATTCCGACTTGATGATTCCTTGTTGCCAACCAACTGTAATTGTGGAGGGCGTTAGTTGTATACACAGACGCTTCACTGGTGACCTTATGAAAGGTCTTCGTGATGTGACGTTCACGAATGAACCGAGTCTTCTCTGTGAATGGTGGGGTTCGAGTCTTTGTAAGGAGCCATTCATCCACCCTCTCACTTTTCACTACTCCAACTCCATGCCCTAACCTCACCTGGCACTCACTTCTGCACAGCGTGACTTCTGCATTTTGCCATATTAGCGCCATACAGTGGAGAGAAAAGGAAGAAAGAGGCTGAGGTGGAGCTGCCTAAGAGTGGATACAGACTAAATTTAATAAAAGTGATAGCTTTTGTCAAAATATTTCAGATGCAGTGTGAACATGTATGCTAGCCAACGTGTATATAGAATTTATATTTACTTATATTCAAAATAAAATAAGAAGCCATTGAATGTGTTTTTTTTTTTCCATATGTCTAAAAGCAGCCATGGTTTGGCACACATCCCAACTTGCTTAAATACACTTACTACAAAATATACTAACTATTGCATTTCTTTTATATTACTCTCACCACCATAACTGGAAATATGGATTTGCCATTCTAAATGTAGCTCATTACACTCATTACGCATCCAATCAATGAAAGGTTGACTTAAGTCTAAAACCAGTACAAATAATTTCATCTGTATTGTGTTGTAAAGCTTTACTGACAAGATACAAAATCTTTTTTCATTTTGTATTTTAATCCCTTTATAACAGTTTCACAGGATGGTGAAGCATTGTTTATGCCGTAGGCAAAAACAGTATTTCACAATTTCAATGTTAAAATAAAATTCAAGATCAGTTGGCTAGGTTAGAAACATATGTTTCAAAAATAGATGGTTTTGTCTGGGCTAACATTAGCAGCCAGCCTACATCATTGTTAAGGTGTTTAACCTACTGGCTATTATGAGTTAACAGCAATTGTACAGTGAAAATTAGCGTTAGCTTACTTTGTCATTATTGATAGTTGTAACAGGAATCTTGCTGATGGTTTCCAAATGCTCGTGAATCCACTGTGGAAAGCGGCAGCATATCGCCTAACGAAGCTTCTAATCTCTTGATGACAACATTAAATGTCCCGTCACTTAAACACTTCAAGTATGACATGAATTACGCGCGACGTCTTGCGTCACTCCATACACGTCCATCGCATTGCATCGCACCGTCGCACAAACTCCATTGACTACAATACAAAAATGTCCGCTTTTACGCCTCAATCTGGTTCGATGTGAAGGCAAAAATATTTGAAAAACATACAGTACCTCACATTGGTGGTCTTTAATTTGCATAGTACATATTTGTACAATTAGGCCAAAGTCTCTGTTTTGAATAAACTAGATAACAATGCTTGTTTTAAATTCATTGAATCTTAGAAAGTATAACACCAGCACCTCCATATCTGAGGCCCTGGGAAAAAAGGTGGAGTGCCCTCTCCGGATCAGGGATGAGCTCCTCCCGCAACCAGAGGAGTCCAAGTGTCTTGGGGTCTTGTTCACGAGTGAGGGTAGTATGGAGCAATAGATTGACAGGCGGCTCGGTACAGCATCTGCCGAAATGTGGACTCGGTCTGGAGTAATAAGGAAATACTGTAGCTGAGCCGAACGGCGAAGGTTTCTATTTACCGGTCAACCTACATTCATTCCCTCATCTATGCTTTGGGTCGATGGATGGATGGATGGATGGATGGATGGATGGATGGATGGATGGATGGATGGATGGATGGGACTCAGAAATGCTCTTGGAAACTTGACTGTTTGTATTCAAGACACCCCAAAAATATCAGTGGTGGATCTTGAGGGCCTTCATGCCTAAGCATCATCAATACCGCTGACCTGCATTTGAAGCTGTATACATTTCCAAAGTAATATATACATTTGGCCCTATGATTAGCTAGCAACCAGTTCAGGGTTTGCTCTGCCTACTACTTAAAATACGAGGAGACTAAAAAGTACTGTTGATTGTCAAAACCATGCATTCATTTCTAAATGCTACAAATGGGATTTATTTGATTGCCAAGTTTACAAATGACCATTGGCTCCAAGGGGTTAAACGCTGCATCCACTGTATCATCAACATATGATGGTCGACATGTGTCATTAAAAATAAAAAGCACTGAAGCCACAAAATGTGAAGCGCAAAGTGTCAAGGTTACACTGTATTGGCAATATTCAGGTTTTGAACTGCATGTAACCATGTGCAAAAACCTGAATACCCTCATCCTCTCATTTTTAAAATCCCAAAAAAGAACCTTGAGTAAACCCTCTTGGAACCAGAATATGTGCATAAAATATACGTGCATGTATATGCATTCAGATTATCTCTTTTGAACAGGAGATTGCTTTGTGCTCTCTGCATGTTCTATGCTGGGTCAAATCTGTTTTGTTTTGTTTTCATCTCTCAGTACTGTACCTCTAATATGCATCAAGATGCTTTTTATTTGCCTAAGAAAAAGGAGAAAAAACAACTGATGAGTGGTGATGCTACTTATTGAGCTGAGTTCAATTTGAATAGAGTTGAGGTCTGCTCTTTGGGGTAACCAAACAAACACACACACACACACACACACACACACAACAAAGAGCCACACTTTTGGAGCGAGGGGGGGAAACTGATTACTTTATTACTGTGATGAATGATCACAGCTCTGGGTGTTTGCTGACATTTTATTTATTTATTTATTTGTTTGTTTGTTTGTTTGTTTGTTTGATTGATTTATTTTTGCTGCTGGGTAATATTTCTAACAATGCAAGTACGTTCCCCTGTGGTGTACTACTCAGTTGATGGCCAATGTCTGAAAAGCACCGTAACTACAAAAAATATAAAAATAATCATATTCTCTCACAGTAAATTATATATTCCTCTTTACACATGTTCATTCTCTTAATGTCATTTATCTGTTTACCTGCATTAAAAATAATCTGTTAAAAGAAACCACTCTGTTCCGTGAGTGTTCATTTAAGAAAGTTTTGGACACGATTTCTGTGATAAATGGTCGACTTCAAGACCATCTGCATCATGAAGAAAGTACTGACTTCTCTATTAAATTTCAATGTGAAAAGTTGTTTTCTTTTTGCGGGAGGGGGGGTGGTATTTGTGGTTTGGGGTGATTGCATTTTTCATGCAAATTGTAGGCTTGACTGCAGAGCAAATAAAATATTGTCTAAATAGATATACAGTAAGTATTTTCTTGTTAGGAATCATATTTGCATTGTCCAATCTTTCCTTATAGCAGAATTTCCATATGTAGGAAATGACAGTACATGTCCTGTGTGAACATGCAAGTACAGTATGTTAACAAAATGAAATAAAACAAAATGAATAAAATGCAAAAATACATAATCCAAAAACTGTTTGAACTCTAATATACAGTACACGTATGTGAACAAAATACAGTATAACAAGACTAGTAATTAAATGCAAAACATGGTCCAAATACTGTTTATAAAATAACATGGCCATTATCGTTCTTTGTTTGGATGCCATAATCTATAAGACGTAAATGTAAATGAATAAAATTTTAAAACTTTCACAATTACTTTTTACAATTAAACTCATGCCGTGAAAGAGTCACTTACAGTACTGTACATGTTGCCATATTGGAGCCAATGATAGAAAAGGGAGAAGTGGAAACAGTTGTTCCATTGTATCGTGCGGTAACTTTTTGAGTTTTTCGCTACTGCGGGCTTCCATATTGCTTCCGGCTTCCGGGTGCGGGAAGTTCCGTTGTAAGGAATAGATTAATGTAATATAGGCGTAGAAAAATAATTGCATGTGTTTTTTTGTTTTGTTTTTTTTTCCTGAGTTTGGGAATTTCCGTTTGACAGGTTCATAGGTGGGAATACTTATTGTATTGGGTCATGTTCAAGTTTTGTTATATGCATAGTAATACCACACAATGAAATTCTTATTCTATTCACTTCCCTGACCAGACTATATTCCATAATCGAGCAAATAATAAAGTAGGCAATAAAACAAAAACAAAACAAACAATAGAACAATAAGAGCGGTAATAATGCACCACTAATAAATGAATAGACTTAAATTCTGAGCATATTATGGAGTAGATGGAGTGGAAGAAACTGTATACATCCAGCATCAGAACTATAAGCACAGGGACACCCCAGGCCAGTGTGCTGAGCCCCTTGCTTTACACACTCTTCACCTATGACTGTGTCGCCTCCCAAAACACGTCTTGTTGTTTGAATAGATATACAGTTATGATCAGATCGGTGATCAGTTATCGATCACCTAAAGCCGAGTCTTAATATTACGTCAGTTTATGAATATTTGGCAAATCTTGACAGTTCAGGTTGTAGGGTCTCACGATGTTTTGGTCCTTTGAATTCAAAAGTAATTTTGGATATAAGTAACATAATTTTTTTAAAGATATTGATATACTTGCAACATTTATTTTGCATATGACAAATGTTTTCCTTCTTTCTTACACCAACCTACAGGTGACGTTGCTCCAAGGAAGTATAAGAGGTGAATATCAAGATAGAGAAAAGCTGCTTTGCAGGATCTTCCCACGCTGCGGACCTAACCTAGGATCAAGCTTTTTCTTGCTCTTGCGCTTCAACCCATCCCAACGGACATCGATTTCCTCCCCTTTGAACGGACAAAAAAAAAAAAAAAAAAAAAGTAAAACACACTCACATATCCACAAAAACAACATTAGAACTGAAATGGAGGAGCATGATGTCCCTCACCACCTGTGGGCAAGGAAAAAACACACACACGGACACATTGTAGGCATTGTGTGTTGTTGACATCATTCGCACTGAGTAAGGCCTTTCCCTACTTCCCTCTCTTTTTCTCTTTCTACATTTGGGAATAATTGTGAGACAGGCGTGAAGAAAGTGTGTGTGTGTCAAGGATCTCATTTCCTTTCTCGCGGGCACACATGGAAGCCTTTTTGGTTTTCACTCCCTGCGATCGCACTTTTCCGCTCCAGCTGGGAGACCATGCATGGACGTGCTGTCCCCACAGAGGAGGGATGATAATGATTTTGTCCACTCATTGCCTCCTAATGTGTTGCTGCGTGTCGATCCGCCTGCGCCACATTGATGACAGGATGGGAGAGGCTTTGTTCCATTTAGAGTGGTTCAATAAAAGGGCAACACGCTGGTTTATAAGGAAGTGAAAATAATGCAAACATCGGTTTTTAATTATGGGGAGATATTTTTTGTTGGTTGACCACCCCCAAATCATATTTATTTACTTCCTTTTGAAATTATGAAGTAATTTGTACGACATTGTAGTCAGAGTTATAATCAAAGCTCTGGCCTTCCTGTATAGTGTTTGCATGATTTTTTTTAACATTCCAAAAATACAGTATGTATTTTGGAAAAAACAAACAAACAAAATATCTATCCATCCTTTCGCTTATTTCAGCTGTCTTCAAACAGTAGGCAGGGTATACCCTTTATTGGTTGCAAGACAATTGCAGGGAACAGAGACAAACAATCCTTCATTCACACTCACAGACACACATAAGGATTTAGAGTGGCCAATATACCTACACCAAATGTTTTTGGCAATGTGTAAGGAAACTGGAGTACCCAGACAAAACTCACCTAGGCACTGGAAGAAAATGCAAACTCCACACAGGAGGGCCGGAGTAGGAACGAACCCACGACCTCTGAACTGTGAGGCAGACATGATAAGATTTATCATTTTAATAGGAGTGAATATGAGTGTGTTTAAAAAATACAGAAATATTTCGCATCCTTTCCTAACATTCCACTTAAAATTTGTATAATTTGTCGATAAAATTGTTATAAGTACACCACTGCATCATAAACTACCTTTATTAATAATATAGAAAACATGTAAGACATACAAATCTCTTCAATAATTTTATTATTGTTTACACTCCCTGAGCACACTTAAAAATGAGAGCCCCATTTGCTCCTACTGTTAAAAATTTACAATTTTCCGTATGTGTGAATTAATATAAGTGTGTATGAAAAAAAAAAACATATTTTGCAGTCCTAAATCTCCACTGTGATTATGGCATTTAAAACATTACCTCTGCAAGTACCTCTCCATCATAAAGTACGTATTTGTACTTGCACAGTCACTTTGAAGTTCAGTTTTAAATAGGGTTATGTACCTTAGTCGTAGACTAATTTTGGCAGTGGGAAATTTTTAAATGAGTAACTTTTAGATGTGTTTTATTTGAATTCTGCTCCGACATATAAAATGTTCAACATACTTTGATTTTAATTGGTTCATCATCTCTACAGTGATGATGTTAAAAGGCTCTTCTCACAATTTCACTAACTTTTATTTTGTATCCATTCTGTCAGCACTGACATGACTGATTTGAAATTACATAAATAGTTTCTCCCTAGTAGATATGTTTCCCTGCTCTGCACCAGGCACAATTCTAAACCAACTATCAAGATTACACAAATTGTTGGTTTTTAATTTAGACACCAAGTGATTCCACAATCTTTTACAGCCTGATCCTTTTGGCATGGAATATTTGCATTGGCTTTGAACTTGTGTCCTTCCTGGTGTGAGCTTGTATATATATATATATATATATATATATATATATATATATATATATATATATATATATATATATATATATATATATATATATGTGTGTGTGTGTGTGTGTGTGTGTAGGTGCATGTGTGTGTGTGTGTGTGTGTAGCTAAGCTAAGCTCTTGTTCGTCACTGGGTGTCCCTGAATACTTTCCTCCAGCGTCGTTATGGTCATGCCGGAATTCTGCCATCCTGTGAGCCCTCCCACACCCTATAATTAAAGTCACCCGGGCAACAGCTGAGAGAAAATCACTGTTCTTGTTGTCGTGGTAACTGCGTGAATGGAGGTGCTGGTCATAGGTGTTGGTTAATGATGGGGACAATGAGGCCTCAGTCTGTCACCTCGTAGTGTGCTAATGAAACAGATCAAATGTGAGCACGTGTGTGTCTTTTGTTTGTTTGTTTTGGCTTTTTTACCCTTCACTCGATAAGAAAGGCTAGCAATTTGTCCATAAAGTCTATCACCTCACCTGTGAGGCTACAGGAGCTCCAACGATTTTCTGGTAACATTAATCTTATTTATCATCAATTGGTTTTGCTCAGTCTTTTCAACCTCTTTAATGATTTCTTCCCTCATAGTTTCTGGAGTGGTTTTGATATGACCCTTTGGATGGTTGTTGATATAATTTCTTTATGTTGTGAGAATGAATGATCATTTCTGCATTATTTCGGCTTTTCTTTGCTGTGTTCATGGCTTCTTCTGTATCCCCAGCTTTAACCAGATCGTTACGGTAAGCTTTCAACCTTTTAGCGTCTGTGAAGATATCCTCCATACTCTCATCTTCACCAGCTGTCATTCTGTGACACAGATGTACTGCAATCAGAGCATGAGTAGCCATTGCCAATTCCTTGTCAAGTAGGTATGTTTTAAATTTGGAGATAGTTTCTGCCATCCTTTCAAGAATTTTACTTTTTTTGTTAGCTTTTCAATTTCAGCAATTCCTGATTACTCACAAAAACACAATTTCTCCTTCTGGCATATGTTCCACCTCATAACCAAAAGCAGGTACAACAAAGAGATCAGGCAAATAGTTCTTACGTTGTTTTCGCAGGTATATGTGGGACTTGATCTACATCAGAAGATGTTCAGTAAATTAGATGTCACCATCACATGTGTCACTCAATTCACCTGCCTGGGCCAACTCCTGGGTGTCCACAAGAGGGCAAAGAGCACTATCAAAATCTCTGTCCTCATAAGGCAAGCTAACGTCGAAATCCAGTTTGGGCTTGAATATCTCTTGTATTTGTTCTCTCAGCTCCTCTATGACTGTTGTTGCTCAGTTAAAGTAAGCTTCAGGGCAGTCAGTTTCTTTGGAAACACAGCACATGCCTTCTGACAGCAGCCATCTTGGTTTTTGTCAGACAAAAACAAGTTAGGCACAGTACGAACTAATGGAGAGAGAAGAATACACGTACACAACCGATACAATAATGTTTTAAGATAAAACTGATATATGAGCCACTGTTTTATCATTACAAATTGAATTTTCCTCTAAATATCATATGTCAAAGTCACGGCCCACGGGCCACGGGCCAGGTCCGGCCCGAAACACAGAAAAAGAAAGAGACAAAATACACCTTGCGCGCCCTTCACTGAGTTGTCTTTGCCTCTTCCGCTATTGGTATTTTGCTTTTTTCCCACCTGCTTGTGCTCTTTTGAGGACAGACTTGTAATCGTTGTTACTTGTTTGTCACATGTAAGTCAGATGAATGTAACCTGGCCCTTCAGACTGAAGTTGCAAAAGATCAGATACATATTGCACAGTGGTGGTCTGGGCATTTCACACTTAAACCTTCAGTGAGGTCCAAGTCGAATAAATACCTCTCATAATACCGTCATTTATGACACGGCTGGAGAAATCAGATCCAGAAGCACATGTCCACATTACTGGGCATTGCATCACCTTAATTGTGTCGTGTACACAGGCTATTTTCCAGAGTATTTGAACATCAATAAACCTGCATCAGCAATTAAAACTTACATAATACGTGATATTCATTAATTGAATATGAGCGAAATAAAATGACAAAAAAAATATTAAAAATGAAAAAAGAAATAAAATGCTTGTGCTCACCAAAACAGCCATCCGGTGAAACACTCGTTTCAACACAAAATCCATTTTTCTTTATTTCCTCAAGAAGACTTCAATGACTTAGTTGAGATTTCCCCCTCCTTCAGCCATTGTGGGTTCAAAAAGTGAGTAGATATATTTGACTTTTTTTCTAAAGGTTGCTGCATATACTATAATGCATCTACTCCCTGGGAGTATGTGTACATTTTGCATGTGCCTGTGGGAGCTTTAGGAGCATTGCTGTAAATGCAGCTTTAAACACTCCTCACAGTCTGGTATGGCTACTGTACAGCACAACCGCGGACAGGCGGTTGGGAACCTCTGCTATAGAGGATATTGAGATTTGAATTCATAACTTCTGACAGAGACATGCCAACGGAGTAAGATCGCTGTCAAAAAGACATTCATATCCGCGAATCTAAATTATGTGACTTTTAATTGTTGTCATGTGACAATGACTCTGAATGGCAAATGGACTTTCACTTACAAAGGGCTTTCTGCCTTCAAACTCCAGTCCTCGAAAGCCGGTATCCTGCATTTTTTCCAGTTTTATCACCCCAACACACCTCATTTAAATGTTTAGTTCATTAACAGGAGCTTGGAAATGATCCTAATCACTTGAATCAGGTGTGTTTGAGAGAGAGGATTCAAAAACATGCAGGATACCAGCCCCCGAAGACTGGAATTCAACACTTGTGCTCTAAATTGTGTGAGTGAATTGTTTTTGTGTAAAAAGCTATAGAATGATCCAAAGATGTTACAACATTTTGTGACTTAGGGTTAGGGTTAGGGTTACGAATTATATATATATATATATATATATATATATATATATATATATATATATATATATATATATATATATATATATATATATATATATATATATATTATTTGAAAAAGATTCATATAAAATACAATATAAATTGGACAGTAACGTCATTATCAAAAGATCAAAAGCTATATAAGCACAAAAATATTAAAATCTTTATTTGTAATTAATTCATCTTTATTTGTTACTTGGATTCCAGCTCAGTGTTTGTGTGTGCATCAGAACCAAATGTTTTTCAAAGGGGAGGGTTCTTTCAAATCAATTGCAGTTTTTTTTTCCTGCCAGGAGAGGTCCCTGTCAGTTCCGAAACTTTTCCAAACTATTGGCCCACAAAAGCTTAATTTGAGCATCACAAAAAATGCACATACATTTTTCTTAACAGTGAAGCATGATGAGATATTGAAAGCTCACTGTAGCAGACCGCCATTCTCTACTTGACACATACAGGGAGGATGACTCCAGAAACTTTTTTTTACACATATCCTTTTTACATTTCACATGAACAATTCCTATGCCAATATAACAGAACAAAGAACAATAACAAAATACATCCAAACAATCGGACATTGCAGATAATAACACCCATATCATCAATACATGAGTGATTTTTGATTTGTAGTCACGAAAAAAAAAGAATTCAAACATACAAATTTAAGAGTTGCACTCACAGGTTAAACAATTCAAACACACAATTTAGACTTTCGGATACGAAGGGTCAAACACGCGTCGGACCACGATTGCACTGTGCTGAAACCAGAGCATTCAAAAGATGTCCGTAGCTGTAATACTCTAAAAGTTAGATCGTTAGTTCCCTCTAATGTCTGTCCACCACTACTGCAACGCCTTGGGCTCTACAATGTAAATTGTACATTATTGCTGCATTGATCATTCTCGCATCTAAATAGATAATACAGTAGTTCATAATTTTGTACCAGATAATTTGACTATAGACTTCCAATCGTATGGTACTGAATGAATGATGCTGAGGCCATAATAAAATCTAGCGCAAAAATCTAGCGCAATGTAAAATAACGAAATTAATAAAGCTTGTCTTGATGACTAAAATGCCGTTTAATGGTACACGCCGTTTATACTTGTGAGACTGCGCGTTTTGCGTGTGCGTGTTTGTTTGCTAGTGCGCACGCGCGTGAGCGTGATTGCGATTTGAGCTGTGTATACGTTATGAACACGTTGGCGGATGGATATGTTCCAGAGGTAAGCGTAAAAAGTCTGGAACTTCCCGTAACCTACGTCATTTGAGGTGCGATTTCCGCTTCCCTTGGGTAAAATTTGTAGCTCAAAGGCGTGTACGGCTAAAAATAAGTTGTTCATACATCCCTTTGAAACACATGTAAACACATATACTCCTTTACTCACCAGAAATCGTTTTACATTTTTACTATCCAGGATCCTGTCCGAGCAAACAATTTTGTGAATGCATTTATTTTTGTTTTAATACAGTCTTGAATGGGATTTCTTGGAGGTCAAATATGACATGTAAACTTTGAAATATAAAACATACGCATACCAAAAAAAATCAATCGCACACACAGGCGCGTGCTTTCCGTACAAGTGAACAAATTAGTATTTAACGTTTTAAATAAGAGTTCTATGAAACTAGTTTTCGTCTCGGATGTATACTAACGCCTGGCGCGCCAACAGCCTTGTGACGTCACCATCTTCGTCTGGCAGAGCGGTACCCTTTTCCGTCTTACTGCCCGATCTCTGTCGTCGTCGTCGTTTTATTCCTAATGAAGATGGCCACAGATCCCCTTTCTGTATCTTCAACCGCGTCAACAAACAACGATGGCATCCTAATTGGGGACAAAGTTTACTCCGAAGTACATCTTACGATCGATAACTCTCTCATTCCCGAGGAAAGGCTCTCTCCGACGCCGTCAATGCTCGACGGCCTTGACCTCCACACCGAAACCGACCTTCGAATCCTGGGATGTGAGCTGATCCAGTCGGCCGGTATTCTCCTTCGTTTGCCGCAGGTCAATATATTCAAAGTGTTTTAAGAAATCTCGTGTTACGAGCACTGTTTTGTCCAACAAAGCGGCCGCGGCCTGCTAGCTTTTAGCTGCTAGCTTGCTATGTCGTTGGCGTGGTGGAGTCAAAATGGCGCTCGATCTATTGTGCTCCTTCGGCAGTTAAACTGAATAATTATGTATTTTCTTCAGGTGGCGATGGCTACAGGGCAGGTGCTTTTTCATCGTTTCTTTTACTCAAAGTCTTTCGTCAAACATAGTTTTGAGGTAAGTAAAGTTGAGTGTTGTCAAGTTGCTAGGCCGTTGCTGCCGTCTCATGCTAGCGTATCGTTGGTGAAACGTTGGCGGGCGCCATGTTGGATACATTCAAACGCGGCCTAATCCCCTTTGACATTTGTTTCCGAATAATCCCCTCAACGTATTTCCAAAGTTACTGTCAATTACACTTATGGATAATTGGCGGCATCTCTTAAGCGATCGTAAAGGATATACGCCTCCGGTGGTATTCTCTTTTCTTCGACGAGCCCTTTCTTGCAACCTTGTGCTTCATTTTGTATTTAGATTGTTGCAATGGCTTGTATAAACTTGGCCTCCAAGATTGAAGAAGCACCCAGGCGAATACGAGATGTTATCAACGTTTTTCATCACCTGAAGCAGATTAGAGTGAAAAAGTAAGTATCAGTTTTTGGTGGATTTGTCCCGCATTTGAACATATTTCTCTTTACACATTTCAGCGTTATAATTTTCCTGAAGAACTTTAAAAGTGTTTCTGGTTGATAAAAGTGCCCTTCTGTTGATCACTGAACTCTTTGTTCAAACTTTTCAGTTTCTCTCACAATTATGCATTTGCTCATTTAACGGTTTAGCTTTGACCACCACCTAAGTTTGTCATCGAAACTCAAGAGCATCTTAAGCATATGGCTCCATTGATTTGGCAGTCTAAAATTTTAGTTCTGATTAGAAGTGTGTTCATGACATTGCAATGAGACCTCGTCATTAACTTGGCTTCTTTTTTCCCTTGCAACCAACTAACAGCGACCAGCTACATTTACCAAAGCCTGGGTGATGTGGAATGGTACGTAAGATGAAGCAGTCGGCATGACAACCATGATCCAAGGGGGCCTATCTCCTCGCCCAGGCCCCTTCCTGTGGGAGACGCCCGTGGTCTGCGCCACCTCGGGGCACTGGGATCGGGGATGACAGGTTGGCCGGAGGTCCTTGGCCCCCTGGGCTCCTTGAAGACTTCTGTGGTTCAGTCTTAAGCTTTGGGTATCTGTCCAACAATCTACAAACCGCTGGGTAAAGTAGCTCTCTTTTTTTGATTGTGCCTTTAGCGCAAAAACCCATTCACTAGCTGTCTTTAATGCTATTTTTGAAATATCATCTTGTTCGTTGCAAAAAAAAAAAAAAAAAGCCAATATCTTTTGGTATGGTTACCATGGTATCTTTGATGACGCCGCCCATTGCCACGTTTTTTGCCATTTTGTGTCTTGTTAACCTCATCATGATGAGTTTCAGTTTTTAAGTCGAAATTTTTAGAATAGTACTGTTGACATTTGAGACAATTATTTACCTGCCTTTTAGGCCAACATCTGTTTTTCACAAATCTGGATTTAAGCCTTTTTGGTAACATTATATTTTACTTATCAGTTGTATGCATTACATATTGTAGGTTTATCACAATTTGGAGGCATACTCAAACACATACAGTTAGCAGATGTACTCCTATTCCATTTGAGCCAATCCTTTAAGCTTTTCAATGACTTGACATTTGTTTATAACAAGTTCAACATTGTAAAGAAACATGTGTGCATTTTCCCATTTTGCAACTAGTCGTCTAAAGTGAGGTGGTTAAAATATGAATTATTTGTCCAAAGGAATGTGTAGTTTTAGGTTTTGGATGCAACGATCATGGATGATATTTCAATGCTTTATGTGACAAGCTGTGATTGAGTTTGACAGCTACAGATCCCATAAGCTTACAGAACCACAGAAGTCTTCAAATCCCAGCAGACTGTCAGAGGCATGCAGTTAACAAATCTGCTGAGAGTTGGTTGGAATAGGGAAAAATAGAACAATAGAGTACATTGAAACAGAAGGGTTCTTTTTGTGGGCGGGTTTGAGGTTGTCCGAGGAAGGGAACAATCTTTTATTTTGATTCCATTGTAAACTAGGACTCCAAGTTCATTGATTCTTGATCAGAACTACATTAACACCAAAAATCAAGTCATCAAAGCTGAGCGGCGTATTCTCAAGGAACTGGGCTTCTGTGTGCACGTCAAGCATCCACACAAGGTAAGGTCTCATCCTGCACTGGATTTTAAAATGTAGCGATACTTACATGTCACTTCAAGGATAATAATTTGCAAAACTTTTTTTCCCCCTTCACTTGTCTAGATAATTGTCATGTACTTGCAAGTGCTGGAGTGTGAAAAGAATCAAACGCTGGTCCAGACTGCCTGGTGAGTTTCATCTGTTTTCCCACTCACCTCACATTCAGCTACTTCCTCTCTTGTATCAGACAAGTTTCAGCAGACAGACACGGGGCCTGGGCTAAAGATGAACCTTGAAATGTTTTAAAGGCCACCTGATTGTCATCATTAAAGCTTATTTTGGTGGAAAGCTGCATCTGTCTGTTCAGTACTATTCAGACATCCTCGTTTGCTTTTTAAGCACATTAAAACATTTTGCCCATGTTTACTTCAATATGCCCCACTTCACGTATTCCTGCAATTTCTATTATTGCACCCCTGTGACATCTCACACGTGTGCCCTTAATGTGGCCTTGCTGTAAATTGTCGATGGTGTCAGGGAGCGTGATTTAACTTTGTCCTTTCTCTCTACTCTTTGATTAAAGGGTAGTCCGTGCTGGTAAGTCACATAAAGAACCTCTGAACTCTGCCTCCTCCAACCACATGACCTCAGGAAGCCTCTCTCCCCTTTGGCTGGCTGCCCTCTCCACACAGCCAGTCCCAATGCTGAGAGTCGTTGAAGGGGGCGCTCGGGCCTTTCCCAACAGCCTACATCGTCTTATTTTCTCTTGGCTCTCCACAAGGATTTGTATTTTTCTTTGTGCCAAGCCTTTTTATACTTTTTTTTTTTTTTTAACTTTTTAGTTTACCTTTATTTGGCATTGACCAGATTTTTTTTTTTGGAGCAGGTAAAAACTTAATAGCCTAGTGTGAGTCATGTCCCCAACTGACGTGTTGTCCAGACATGTCTATTTTGCAGGCGGATCCAGTTCTCAGGTTTTGGCTCCCGGGACCCTTCTTGCCCTGCACCCGTCACTATTCAACAAAGTTGCCATGTTGTCTTGTTGGCATAGTTTTTGATGCCGAGCCATTAAAGTATCTTGTGGCTCACTAAATGTCCTATAACTCTTGAGGCCAGAGAATGACAGTGTTAAATATTTAAGTTGAGCGCACATTGGGGTAACATTGCAAAGATTTTTGATTATTATATTTTTGTGGTTTTGACTGGCCAAACAAACATTCAAGTATTCTAGAGCTTGGTTTTCAGTTTTGTTGTTGCTATTTCACCATTTTGCCCCTCTTAGACTATTACCTCTTCCATTTTGTTTAAATCATTTTTGTCTGTCTTCCATTGACATTGTTTAAACATGTTATTGCCCGATATACGTCTTGTTTTTCAATGTCACCACATTTAGTTTAATCTTGGAAAATTGCAGATTAGTATCAGTTACGGTGGCAAAGTTTGGTCTTGTAAGCTTATAAAAACTTGACTTCCCTGGGACTAGCTTTGGCGCATGTTGGACCTGAAATGCTTTCGCTTCAGTGTCCCTTCAGATCTAAGCATATGTGTGTGATTTAGACACATTTCCTACATATGTGTTTGCATGTTCCCCAATGGCATGTTATCACCAAGTCTGCGCTCAGCAGGGTGTTTTAAAGGCTGGCAGGCTTTCAGAAGGAAGTTTTGTGATTGATATTCCCATGGATATCCCCAGAGAGAAATGGACAAAGTTAAACATAGACCCTGCAAAGTTTATGTAAACCCTATCTATTTCTTCCTATCTTTGGCAGTGCAACATTTGACTCGGATACTGCAATACAATGGTACCTCAAATTTGGTTTTTGAAATATTTTTACATCGATTTTTATATGGAATGATCTAATCCATAATTGACACCCTTTAAACCTTTAGTACATTACATAAATCCTAAGTCAATCATGCATGTAAAAAGTTGTATATATATTTTTTATGGGGGGGTGTCATGCAGCTCATTTAACCCTTGCAGTAGTTTGTCCAATCCTTTGATCTTATGACAATTTACATAAAATGGAAAGCTTTGAAAAAAGACACTAGGGAGCTGAAAATTTACCCAGGTGGTGACTATATGACAAAATTCAGCACGGCATGACCACTTCGTTATCACACTACTAGAAGTGTGTCATTCTAATTCTAAGGCTTAAATACTGCAATAATGATGTGGAAGAAAATGATAAAAACTGCACCATTTAAGGAAAATTGTCTAACAGATTTTCCTCTCAAGCACTTAATCTATAGCTACGGCATGTGTCCACCACCCCCAGCATCAAACTCAAATGTGTTTAACATTTTGGATGTCTCTGTGGCCACATGTGCAAAATTGAATGTAAATAGCACCTAAGTAAATTGTGCAAATCATCTTGATGCTGTGTTTGTGACCAGTCGTCAGCGGCAGGTTGTTTTGCTCATTTTGGGGTATCGGCACTAAGTCTTGTGTGGATGCTTGATGCGCACACAAAGTCTGCTGTCTTTGTCATAAATCAGGATTTAAGCCTTGGTGTGGGATGAATGTCTCAAGTTCCTCTTAAAAGCATTATACATGGGCGTGTTAATTAGCCTTCAAGTGTCTTTTTTGAGGTACCACTGTATTCTGCGGTTAATTAGAGTAAGCAAATGAATTTGTTTAGAGAAGATGCTATGTGTTTTTGTTTGCTCTTCTTTGTTTTTAAAGGAATTACATGAACGACAGCTTGAGGACCAACGTGTTTGTGCGGTTCCAAGCAGAGACCATTGCCTGTGCCTGCATATTCCTTGCTGCCCGAGCTCTGCAGGTGAGGGGGTTTTTAAAATAACAAAGTACCATGGGGCTGAGGAATTTTGAAGCAACCAGCCTCCGTTTTTCGCAGATTCCCCTACCCTCCAAACCTCAGTGGTATCTTCTGTTCGGGGCAAGTGATGACGACATTAAAGAAGTCTGCATCACCACCCTTAAACTGTACACAAGAAAGAAGGTAAAACATCAAACACATGCTTTTTTCTTCCCCCTCAATGACAAGAACAATGGAAGTGCTGCAAAATTGCATGTGAGGCTCAGTGTTAAATTCTCAACTTGTTCCTCAGCCCAACTATGAGCAGCTGGAGAAGGAAGTGGACCGGAGGAAGATGTCTTTGGCCGAAGCTAAGCTGAAAGCAAAAGGACTGAATCCAGACGGCACTCCGGCATTGACCGGTCAAGGGGGCTTCTCGCCTGCCTCAAAACCCTCTTCCCCAAATGTGGTCAAAGTGGAAGAGAAGTCACCTAACAGCCAAACGGTCAAAGCTGTTAAGAAGGAGCCAGATAGCCGCACACAGATGACAAAAAGTCCCCACAATGGGTAAGAAATCCCACTCGCGTCACACATCAGAATGCTTTCATTTGGAGATAACTTGCCTCCAAATGACATTGGTTAGTCAAATGGAAGTGTGTGTGTGTGTGTGTGTGCATGCATCTGTATATCTGTGTATGTTTATACAGTTGAAGCCACAAGGTTACATACTCTGCAAAAGCACTTTTGCCTGACTCAAGTAAAAAAAATTACGTGTGCGTGTTACACACAGCTAGTTTTAAAATGCGCAAGTAAAAACTGTCAATAAAAACAGAAACAAAGAAATGTTGACAACTTGCAAGTTTGGTATTTTAACCAGAAACTTGAGGTCAGATCAGCCTTTCACGGGTCTCATAAAAGGGTGTGGTGGGTTGCACCTGGCCCCCTTGGCCTTGGCACCTGTGTTATAATGTAATATTTTCTTTCATGGCAAAAGTTTACATACCAAAATATACTGTCTTTAAATAACAGCGGGTGAGTCCAGATGAGGAGGCAATGACTTTGGAACCTCTCGATGTATTTTAACTCTTTGTTTCTAAAATTCAAATCTTAATCTCCCTAATCAGCGATTTATTTTTTTATTTATTTATTTTTTTTCTTGATGATGTTGTTTATTTTTTTTACGGCCGCGTGTTGACATTGGTAAGGGTGACAGCAATAAATATTGCGTTTTGAGCTCAAGGTAGACAAACCGCTAGCAAAGTTAAGAAGGCCTACTTCAAAATAAAAGCTTAGTACATTTATTGTATTGTCCCTGTATTTTTGCTGTTTAGTTAACTTTCGCATCACGCGCTTGCTGTGGTATTAGTCTTCCTTGGTTTTTGCATCATCACGACACCTGGTTTTGGACTTGCTGTTTTGGTTTCATCTTAACCAGAAATGCATTTTATTCCTTCTGGGAACTGTCGACATTTTTCAATTGCAGAAAATTTGGTGCATTTCTAGTTATTTGTGCCTTTGGTCGGCTAGATGATTTAGGTCATTCAAAGTTTCTAGCATAGAGGAGCAAAAATATATTTGTAGTAAATAATGAATTTTATTTGTAATTAGGTGTAACGATCATTTTCCATACCGTAACGCTCTATTTTCATCCTTGGGGTCAGATTGAGGAAGGAGGCAAAGATCGGGAGGAACAGCCGAAGCGGCAGTCGTTCGCGATCCAGAACGCGTTCGCGATCCAGATCTCGTTCCCCCCGCAGACAGTAAGTCAACACGGCTTGTGGCGCGGCTGCCTTCATGCTCATTTTCCCGTCCGCCTTCCATGTCTTTCAGTTACAACAGCCGGCGCAGTCGCTCGGGGACCTACAGTTCTCGATCGCGCTCGCGATCCCACAGCCGGAGTCCTTCGCCTCGGAGACACCCCCCCTCGCCCCTCCTGCCTCACCTCAAGTCAAAGGCCGGCCACCACGGCAACAGCGACTCCAAGAGCAGCGGGCGTCACAACAACAGCGGCGGCCACAAAAGGAAGCGCTCGCGCTCTCGGTCCCGTTCCCGCACGCCGCTCAAAGCTGACAGGGAGCGCGACCGAGAGAGGGACAGGGACCGAGACCGCGGCGCCTTTGACGCGTCGTCCAAGAAACACAAACACGAGCGCGGCGCCGGACATCGGGACAGGAGGGACAGGGAGAGGTCGCGCTCGTACGACAGGGACAGGGAGCGCGATCGCGCTCACAAAAGCAAACATCACAGCGGTAGCGGCGGACATTCGGGACATGGAAGACACCGCCGCTGACCTCACGGAGGCAACGAGACTTGCAGAGACTGTACAAAATTTCCAGTAGTGTCCGATCCAGCCAGCCAGCGTTGACTTTTGGGTTTTTTTTTTTTTTCTTCTGGGTTTCCCTAATGCGGTTTTCATTTCACTCTAAAGATGTCTCTTTCAAAGGAATGTACATTTTGGTTACATTTGTGATGGCATACAGAAACTTGTTTTTTTTTTTGCCACAAGTGTGTGGAGGGGTGTCTTAAAGCCACATGCCTGCTAACATTTAGCTAAACTGTGGCTTTGTCCGGGCAAAATGTTGTGTTGCGTAGCCTAGTCCTCAGCCCCCGCCCTGATCGATCACACGTAAGGAAGCGATGCATCTATTTACAGTGTAAAGTTGGATAATGTCCACTGGCCAAATGTCAATGCTTTAATTTTTTAAAGCGATCAGCACAGTGGATAGCTATGATTAAAACATCCAATAAAATCATTAAGACGCTCGGGATGTTGCAGGAAGTTATTTTGTCTCCCAAGTTTACTCTTTTTGTTTCCAAAGAGCAGTTCTGTTGCTGACCAGTTATTCTTATTTACGTCATGTAATGCAGACATAATTTGAATATATTTTTGGGTGGTTAACTGGTTACACTGGTTTTAGTCCACGAATATTTATGTCCAATTTTTATTCAATAAATGAGTTAAAACACTGAATTGAATTTTGATTTTTAGAAGTCTGGTCAAAGTATGAATATAAACATGTAGCACCACTTATTGGCTCCCTTGTGAGGATTTGGGTGATTAATATCCGCTAACCAATTGTTACTGTTGTATTAGTTTTGAAACTTATCACCTGAAAAAATGCAGTTTGTTGAAAGCTCGCTAGGAAGTGCTGTTGGTTATTTTTGGGTGTGGGGGTTTCTGAGTAACGGAGTGGCTGATGAGGGGACAGACAACACAAAGCTGAAGCATCATCGATAATCAAGCCTGTGGCTTTTAAGGGACAATGTGTAAGACTTAGACCGTTTTTCATTGTTATAAACATTTTATCAATTTAAAAACTTGCAAATGAATGTATTCTTACAGTATCTTTTAAATATAATCGTAGGTCTATTATATTAAATGCGCGGTGGTGCTCCTGCCATGTCTTTTTTTTAGCTACGGACAATGGTAATTGAAGCACCTCCTGCAGGCCGTAATGAAAAACGGTCTAAATCTTACACATTGCCTCTTTAAGCACCTTCAAAACATTGAAGGCTTTTTATGACGCAGTTTGCCTAGACAAACGGCAGCTCTTTTTATATGCGAGCCTGAGCCGAAATACCGTTGTTGAGCGTTTCCATCAATCTAAAAAAAAGCAACTTCATGGGCAATTACAGCAAAAGTATTTACAAATGCATCTTTCAATCCACAAATGTGTATAATGTATCCGTAACCACAGTCACTAACGCGTAACGAGTCACAAATGTGCAACAAACGTCCACAAAAACGCAAAGAGAATTCATAAATGCGCAATGAGTCACAAAAGTGTGCACTTGAGTTGTGTGCGTAAACAGGTAGTATAATTATGCCCCCTCAATTGGCTATATTTTTACATGTGACCTTTGCAACAGTCCTGCCGAACGTAAAAGTCACATATGCTGTGTGTTGCTCTGTGTCAACCCATACGCACCACTAGGGGGCACTACTACTACCAACAAAAATGCCCAAATAATTGACAGCAGTCTATTTAACCTGACGTGTTTTTTTTTCTAGTGGGAAAAAAAAAAACAAAAAAACAGACGCATCTTCTATCGACCCATGGGTACGTATCATTTGCTTAACATTCTTTAAACTGTAAACTCTGGAAGGAAAAAAACATGCAAGAAAAAAAGAATCCTCTGCTGCTACTATCAAAGCAACAGCTGACTATTCTTGTTAATTGTCAGTCGCAACTAAGCCTCCTTGAAAAGTTACTCTCGTTCCCCCTGCAGAAGCAGTGCATCCAGGGCTTGATTTTTTCTGGGCTACAGTGAACTGCACAACAATAAAAGCCTAACTGCAGTTGCCGGCATGTCCACGTGAATGACAGGCTTCAAGTGTGTAATGCAAGGGTGTTCCCAAACGTTTTTTTTTAGGGCTACAGAAAAATTGAAGGATTCAAGTGCTATTTTAAAGCTCTTCTGCTGTCATTTATTGAACATAGTAAAATCAAGCAAACAATTCAATAAATACATAACAGCTTTTTATTAAAGGTTATAACGGTGAAGAGTTAAGGATTGTTCAATATTTTGGGGGTGGGCACAAAATAAGATGGTTTACTTTGTAATATAATGTGAGGACCTTGACCACATCCTTGGACACTGAACACATTTATCTGTGCATTTTTAAAAACATGTTGCAAGCATTCTTGGCTCCTCCATTGAAAATTTATTGATGATTTCTGCTGAGAAAATGCAGTATTACACATGCAGCAGGTACTGTAAATACATAATCAATCCAAAGTAGTTCACAGTCATTATTCAACACTAAAATCAAGTGAAAACAGGGATCCATTCATTCAGTAGTATTACACACAATTGAGTCATTGTACAAAATAAGCAGTATCTTCGAAAAAAAAACAAAACACTATTAGTGTTGAAAAATATATTTGATGTTAAAACAAGTGATGAGTGATATTGCTACTACGTTTCAAATCTCAGTTCTGGCTTTCCTGTATCGTGCTTTTTCTGAGTTTCACTCTCGCACCATCCCTATTGTAATGAGTCGACTAGACAATAAAGGTTTTAAACCCCTGGGGGGAATTTTGACCCAACTCGGGCTTTTTTTTTTGGATCAAATGAAAAGCAAACATTATTGCACTGCTTGTCAAAATATGCCAACTTTCAATATGCTGTCCCTTGTAAATGATTGCAAACAGGAAGTCGAGACCTTCACCCTATAGGTGTCAAATTTAGCACTTTTACTGTCATTAAAAATGGGAATTTCACCTGATTCTTGTATCAATCCTTTCAACAGCAACTCGCGAACATGGTGCAATAGAAATATTTATGTTGAGACACTAGCGGGCAATTTATGACATTTGTAAGCATTTCAATGATTTCATTGAGTGGCTTAGCCTGACTCCCATTATTCAAAGTTCTTGCTATTCATTGTGGGACTTGTAGTTGACAAAAGGCTTTGATCCAATAACTAAATGTTGCAGGAAAGCTTTTGTTTTGCTGCAGGGAAGTATTTTATTTCATGCAACGCATCTGCTTAATCCCGTCTGTGAAATCTGCAGCATTGAATAGCTGTTGATGTTTTTTTTGTTTTTTTTTTCTCATCAAATGAAACTTCTTCGAAAGGAATATATATATATATATATATATATATATATATATATATATATATATATATATATATATATATATATATATATATATATATATATATATATATATATATATATATATATATATATTTGATATATATATCAAAAGTCAGCCCAGGTTGGGTTAAAAAAATCCCCGGAAACCCAGGGGTTCAAGTATTGCTGGAATGAGTTTTGTGTGGAAGACCTTAATGGGGCCTTTGGGATGAACAAAATCAGATAGAGTTTGTGCAACATCACACACACTTCGGTGAACCAAATCTTCAACTTCAGTGAATCAAAATCATGCAATGTTTCCACTAAAACCTATTTATCGTAAGGGGGAAAAAAAAGTTCAAAAAGTGAGGGCAACAAAGGTCATTTGAGCCAATGTTTTTTCTGCAGTTAGCAGGGTTGCAGCTGATGCACAAAGATTCAAAGAGACAATATTTATATGCAGTGGAACTTCCAAGGTTGAACGCCCCAGTAGCGTTTCGTCATGTCTTCAGTGAACATACCATGCATGTTTTTAGAAGGGGGGAGGAAGTCATGCAAAAGTTGAACCCAGGCGAGCGTGGAACCCAGAAACTCAGAAAGGTAAGGCAGATGTGAGAACCATGAACCTGAAATGTAAGTAGCAGTCCAAACTGTTGATCAGCGTTTTATGAAAAATGGTTTCGATGTCATTTCAACTTGGAAGTCACTAAGCGAGGTGACACTTTGTGTTTTACTTTGGATGTTTAGCTTTACAAACATTAGGTTTCAAAAAAGGAGATATTCAGGAATCCATGCTACATTGCAGTTCACCATTTGAGGCTCTACTAATTTGCATTTATTTCTGTTCGACAGCTTTATTTTTTTTACACTTGTTTGAAAAAATTGTGTTCATAATGCGTGTGAGGGATATTTTAAAGCTAAACCCATTTGGATTTTTATTTCTTTATCATGATATTTTCTATTCATTTTGTGCTTGTATTTTTATGTGCTTGCATTTTTTGCGTTCAAATGTATTTGTTTGTGTTTAATGTGTAAATGTGTTTAATGCAACTGAGCTCAATTAGAATGCGGTCAAGCTATAAAATCGTATTGGAAACCAAGAATGATATCAGATTGCTACCATGTTCAAAATTTTTTGAATTATATAATGTTGTAGACAACATGTAAAACTATATTTTTTGACAGTTGATTCTATATAGAATTAACAGCAGTTTAACACAAAATGTATGATAGTAAATGGCAAGAAATGACAACATGTAGTGTTTTGCATTGCAACTGGCCAAAAACATGCAATTTGATTTGAAACAGTACATTATTTATGTTGCTTAACAGCTAAAGTGACATTTGCATTAACACATTTTTTTAAACAGAAGGGGGACTTTAATGGCCAGCAGAGAGCCCAGATGTTGAAAAACATTTTTTAAATGTGTACAAGGGGAACTTTAAGAATAAAGATCAAAATGTATATTTTTACTCTGTATTGCAGCCTTTTATTTATCATGAGTAGGTCAAGAAATGCAACACCTATGATGAATAGCGGATCACTATTACATGCATTAAAAAAAATGCTTGCATTTGTTGGAAAACAGGTCGCCAAAGCGACATGACCGATTTTCCCATGTACGACGTTTGTCTGCTTCAGGCACTCCAGAAACCACTTGTTGAAAAACACAACATAACTCAATAAAACAGGCTGTGGCCTGTGAAATATGGACATTGACATTTGGAGCCAACAGTTAGAGAGTGCCACAAAACACCAAGTTAGGCTTTGGGACCTTCATAAATATCCCACTCAAGAGCGCCATTGCGAAAGAACAAACATTTGACCACTGTGCTGATTTCTCATGGGACTTTCCAAAGTAGATGACTATTTGCTGCTCTCTTTGAAACAAAAAGAAAGCAGAAGAAAAAAAATCATACGTTTCTATCCAGTCACTTCCACACCTCGTATTGTGTGGATATTTAAGGAATATTTTGACATTTGCAATAATACGCTTTCCTTCCAAGAATGTGAATTGAAATAAGACACTAACCGCAAAATGAGGGTCTTGGCTACATCAGGCGGAGTCAAAGCATGGCCCCTGGACCATGTTCAGCCCAATCTATTTCAAACCCTGCTCAATAAAGCACTAACATGATCAACAGTTTGTTTAATAATGTGGTCATTGTTTTTTGTTTTTTTATTAATAAAAATTGTAGGTAATTGGACCCTGGGTTTATGACGTCCCTGCCTTACGTTTTTTTCACCTTACAACGTGGGCAACGTTTTTTTTTTTTTTTTGTCCCCTCTTTACGCCATTATTTTCGCCTTATGACATTTAAAAAAAAAAAAAAAAGATTTTCTCTTTTCATACATGGCGGTCACTGTGCGTGCGTCTACTAGAGGCAACACGCTCATACGTCATTACATGCATTACTGCTTACGTCAATACAATGCTGGTCCGCCATTGGTCGGCGTCAAGACTCCCTAAAATACTGGTCTGCTATTGGTCGGCATCACGGGCTACTAAGATGCTGGTCTGCTATTGGTCTGCGCACGGGGTCACAAAGATGGCTGCCTAAAGCCTTTATCTAGTGTTACAGTGCTTTTAATATTGTATTTATTGTGCATTTTAGAGTTTAATTCAAATTTCAATTCATTCGCCATGGGTCCCAAGATTGCTAGTGATTTAAAGGGAGATGTAGTATCAGTATTTGATTAGTATGGAAACAAAGCTCGAGATAATCAGGATATACGAAGAATGCTAGGCTAGGTTAGCCTAGGCTAGGCTACCCTCACTAAGGAATATGGAATATGAACAAGCTCGTCACGTCAGTCAAAAGTAAATAAATCCTTTATGTATTTTTTATTTATGATGTTATTTAAATGCATACATGTACTGTATATTGTATATAAGTAGCATATGCTATACTGTTTTGTTACCAATTTTTAATATGTATATCCAATTTTGATGTTTGATGACTTGGGGTTTTACAAGCATGAGGTAACGAACATAGGTTTGGATTGCCTGCCATAAGGCGAATTTGCATAACAATCCCAACTGCTGAACGGATTAACCTTGTAAACCGGGGCCCCACTGTATATATATATATATATATATATATATATATATATATATATATATATATATATATATATATATATATATATATATATATATATATAATTATTCTCCATTATTCTGTTCTTTTCGTGTTGTATTATATACATATGGTTACACTCCTACAAGTGCTGCAGTTTTAGTGTAGAGTTTTTAGCCAATTAGAGTTCAGCTAACGTGCATCGCCAGCAAAGTCTGAGCTCGTAGACACTCTGGCATTCGCCGAAAAAGTTGAAGGCTTCTGTGCAGTTTGCAATGACATACAGTTGACCCCTGTGTTACAGCGTCCCTGACTTACGTTATTTTCATGTTGCGACATGGAATAGTGAGTTTTTTAACCCCCTCTTTATGGTATTTTCCCAGTTTTGCAACAAAAACAGCTGTCATGACCCTGGGGGCTTGGCTGTATTTGTGTTGTTGCATCTGCAGGCGTTTTTAGGTAATTACACTTATTTTCAGTTGACGTCCCTGCAATGCATTAGTACAATTCTGGTCTTCTATTATTATTACTATTATTACCATTACTATTATTATTACTATTTTGAATATGTATGTACAGTTTTGATGTTTTTACCTGGTGTTCTAAATGCATTAGCTATTTAACATAGGTTTAGATTGCTGTCATACAGCCAATTTGCCTTACGACCCCGACCGCGGAACGGATTAATGTCATAACATGGGGACCCACTGTATTGTGTACGAGCCCATATTTTTGTTAGACAGATGCAATAGCCAATCGAGTCATAAGATCGCCTTCTAGAGGCCTCAAGTGGAACGTGACCCACCTGGACACTCACTGCAGGAAGGCGGTACTATATTGATCCACCATCTTTAACGGTGGAAGTCGCTAAAATTATATTAAAAAAAGAAAAACAACATTTGCTCAACCAGCTTAAGTTAGCGCTAGTGTACATCGAAGCCAGACCTGCACACGCTTTTTTTTTAAACCCATAACGGCTGAAGAAGAGCAAAACGGAAATTGGCCCGACGTGACTTTCAGCATTGGCGTTCATGTCAATATAAAATGATTTATTATTGGAAATGAAACACGAAGACAAATTCAACAAGCAAGTCATGAAAGCCTTTCTGAGGAACAAAGGAAGAATGGATTTTGTACTGAAATAACTTCGGGAGTGGCATCTTGGGTGTGTTAATATATTTTCGTCATTCATATTCAGTTCTCAATGTTTAGTTGGCTTTTGTTGTTGTGGGGTTTTGTTCATGGTTCTGTTCCACTCGCGTGTCCCTTTGTTGTCTGCGTTCTTGTTAGTTTGATTTGGTCCACTTGTCTGGCGATACTTTGTCCTGTTTTGCTCTGCCTCATTTCTTTGTTAAAGCTTAACATACATGTATTTATATGATTGTGTGTGTGTGTGTGTTAGTAATGGTTGCGTCCATCAATCCCTATTTGATTTATAATAATAATGCACATTTTAGCACACGTAATATTCTACCTCATTGCTAAATTGCCTGACCCATGGATCCGCTTAAAAGCAATTTGATTTGATCGTTGGGCACCAGTTTACCCATTCCTGCTCTATGCGCACGCACACGCACACACACACACACGCACACACACACACACACACACACACACACATACACACACACACACACACACACACACACACACGGGTGAATGTGAGCCTTCATAAAGTGCATTGAGAACTATACTATATAAGTTCAATATAGTTACTATTTTCTCGTATTCATTATTGCAGGGATCAGTGACACTACCACGACTGCTCATTTGATTTGCTTCCACCCAGTCAGAATCTTCTTTGCAGTTTTAATGATTCTAGTTGCTCTCCACAGGTGTCCTTACATCAAAATGTGTATTATTCTACTTTGTACAAGCAAATCCTCTATTCTGGTCTAATACAGATATGTCTAGAAAATAATACTGCATATTCAATTGACAAGAGTGAAATGAAAGCATCATTGGGCCTGAACAAAACCGGACGTCCGCTGGGAAGAGGAGGGTGGTCACAGGTACGTTGTGGCTTCTCTGTTTTCTCGCTCTCTGGCTTGAGCCACGGCCACGTTGATGCACTGCAGCCACTCCTCGGCGTGCTTCTCGTCCTGGGCCTTCAGCACATATGTCTTATTGTCTGTGAAGATCTCGAAAGCTCGTGGGAGGCCTCGATCCCGCCGCTTCTTGGCCACCACCTGACAAAGGAATAAGTCAACCACAAGGGAAATGGGATTTAGGGTCACACTCATGAAACAAAAGAGGGGCGGCGGGTACTAATGACACTTACTTTGACGCTTTGCACTTTGTTCAGCTCGATGGGAATGTCATCTTGCTCATCCTTCTGGAAGGAGTGGGAGCAGAAATATGTCTGGGCATCACTAGCAATGGCACCGTCGACATTTCTCGGTCACACTGATTCATCGCTGAACTGCTTCCAGTACTTTTAACCACACACAAATGATTTCACAGACTGAATGTTGAAATTTGTTGTGCCTCTGGGGCTGTAAACACCATGTTACAAATGCTTGTAAAAGTGTACCTAATAGTCAGAGGGTGGATTACACTTTGAATTTCCTTGAGAAGGCCGAAGATTTGTGGTGATAAGCACATTACAGGACAATGTGCCTGTTGACTTGTGCTGCTATTACCACACTGGTGGTGGTGTTGCTGTTTACAACAGGGTAATACCCATTCTTTATAGACTTGGTGGAACTTACAGCGGAGTGACTCATCAGCAGCTACTCAGGCTGTGCTTTTCAAAGCACGTGTAGAAGTTTAAAAAAAGAAAAATAACATTTTAAAACATGATAACTGAACTTGAGCAAAGAATTTCCAAAAACCTACCATGTAAAGGTAAGTTAAAGGTACGCAGATAAAGGTTTACACAGTGTTGCTTATTTTTTTTGCGGTTAATGAGGACGGCAAAACCCCAGCGATCAGTGAGTGCCGGCAAGTAGGATTTGCTCGCTGGTGTACACTGTACACATAATGAATAATGTGTATGAACTGAGTTTAATAAGACTTTGCCTATCTTTCTTCCCCATGCCCAGTCAGTGATCTCCTAACCGTAGAACGAGCATGCGTCTCTTTTTGGGCACACATTTTTTTTTTCTTTTCTTACAACACACAACGTACAATGCGCTAGAGCAGGGGTGGCCAAGTTCGGTCCTCAAGAGCCACAATCCAGCCTGTTTTCATTGTGTCTCTTCAACTGACACACCTGATTCAAATGATTAGCTCATCAGCATGCTTTGCACAATCCTGATAACGACGCTGATTTGACTCAGGTGTGTTGGTTGAAGAGATACATTGAAAACAGTCTGGATTGTGGCTCTTGAGGACCGAACTTGGCCACCCCTGCGCTAGAGTGTGTTGAGCGGCTGCTAACTTTCCTCGAGTCTCTGCAGCCCCGGGCCTCAGCCCTCCACTACCATACTGAACTACTATTGCCATTCACCGCAATGGAAGGTTTTTGGAAGGGCTAGGCCACTGGTGTCAAACTCAAGGCCCGGGGGCCAGATCCGGCCCGCCACATCATTTCATGCGGCCCGCGAAACGCCCATTCCAATTCAAGTTTCCAGTCAAAATATCACATTTGTAAGTCAATTTGAAATTGTTTGGGGGGGAAAGTAAGCGTTTTTTGCCCTCACCCTCTTTCTGATTTCAAAACTAGTTGGAAGTGTGACAAATACACCCAAAATGTATTTTATCACAGTCATCCCGGCCATCTGACAGAAACTGTAACTGCAACGTGGCCCTTGCAAAGAACGAGTTTGACACCCATGGGCTAGGCTGTTCCTTCCTGTTCACATCCACTGACTGTAATCTGAAACACACAGAAATCCTGTCTTCAGAGCTGTAGTTACCCTTGGGGTAGCGGCCATCATGCTTCAACCAAACTAGAGCATGGATGAGAACAGAACAAACTAGAGAACAGGATGACGAGGAGGCAGCTTTCATTCGCAAGGCAGCGGTCGTTTTATTTTAACAAATTTGATTTTAAACGCTTTTTACAAGTCCCATCCCCAACCGAATTGGTCAAATTCTGACCAATCTTTTTGTCAGTTGAACCAATATCATCATAACAAACTAGATTGGCAGTTCTTTTAACCAATTCGTTTTTAGAGTGTACAGTGGACCCCAGTGTTACAGTGTCCCTGACTTACGTTATTTTCATGTTGCAACTTGGAATAATGAGTTTTTTAACCCCTCTTTAAGGTATTTTCCCAATTTTACAACAAAAACAACTGTCATGACTCTAGGGGCTTGGCTGTATTTGTGTTGTTTCATCTCCATCTGCAGGCGTTTAGGTAATTACACTTATTTTCAGTTGCTGCCCTGCAACGTGTCACTACAATTCTGGTCTGCTATTGGTCAGCGTCTCCTCACGGAGATGGTGGTCTGCTATTGGTCGGCCTCACTCGTTTCAAAATGGCGGAATAGTAAAGCTTTGTTCTATCGCGAGTGGTTACAAAACCGTATTTATAGTGCATTTTACTGCTTAATTCAAACTTGAAAGGGTTAGCCATTGGTCCCAAGATTGCTAGTGATGTTAAAGACAGAAGTAAGAAGATGATTTATATGGAAACGATGCTGAAAATAACCCTTATTGGGGATTATGGGCATAACAAGCGCCATTCAAAGGAAAAGACATCTTTTCTGTATTTTTTATTTATGATGTTTTCTGATCGTACACGTGTATATTATATATATATATATATATATATATATATATATATATATATATATATATATATATATATATATATATATATATATATATATATATATATACGTAGCACTTACTGTACTATTTTGGTACCAATTTTTAATATGTATGTACAAATTTAATTTTTTTTCCTGGGGTTTTAAACGCGTTAGCTATTTAACATAGGTTTGGATTGCCCGTCATACGCTGAATTTGCCTTACGAGCCCAACCGCGGAACGTATTAATCTCGTAACACGGGGGCCAACTGTACTTCTTTTCTACACAAGCATTGTATCAAAAGAAACAACAAATGCACTGTATTGTTGCAATTTGTTTGAGTTGTTGTAAAACACAAACTACTGCTCTATCATGCATGCCCGCATCATACAAAGATGTGTTTCTAATACATTATTTACATTATTTCAGTTTGTTAAGGAAAGCTGCAGTGATACAACAGTTCTCTCTACAGAATTGCCGCATGGCAATTCTACATCACCATCACAGTAAACGAACATATTAAATGATTACCCCTTTGACAAAGTCAATCAAAGCTGAGTAATAAATGGAAATTTTTTGTTTCCACATCTTGCAGGTATACCAACCATTTGAGATGATAAGTTTATATTTCGAAAAAACTCTGGACAGTCCTTTTGATCATGAAAAACAAATGTTATAATGACCATCCATTATCAAACTGGATAGCATGATTCTTGCTGTAACACTGAGAAAGCAAGCCTGACCAAAAAAAAACAAAAACAAAAAAAACATAGAAAGAAACAAAAAAGCTCTTCTGAGAAGCGTAACCATTGAGACCCTTTCGAGCCACTGAGAATTCTACTGTGAATAGATGGCGATGGTAGTAAAGCAACATAAAATAAGATTTTACAGAATTTCATAACTTTTGTGGAAATAGGTTTCTCAACACAACAGCAAGCGAGAGCTAAAGTGGGAGCAGGAGGACAAAAGATTCCCCCCGCACACACATTTGTGGCTGCTGAATTACTACGGTACTATTGCTGTTTTTGGAATAAAAACAAGAAAGCTTCACTTTGATATTTTTACAGAATTACTCCTGGCCAGTGCAAGGCACAGAGAGAGAATCTTCCACTATTTGGAAGTGATATATAATGATCCCTCGTTTTTCACGGTTAATGAAGACCATCCCCCCCCCCCCCCCCCCCCCCCGCAAGTGACTCACATATTTGAATCATGGCACCTTGGCTTCGGGAGTTCCCCTAGGGGCAAGTCCCAAGGCCAAAATGTGTTATTGCTGACTTCAGCAGCTTCACCACGTTGACAAACGTACTGATCACAAGATCAAATTTCCACTCTTGCATATGGTTTGGCCCTGAATCATTTGGATTAAGAACACTGAACAGCGTGTGTACACGTCATTATCATAATGAGCATACCGATTTGCCTCTCCGGAACAGCAGCTGGTTTCCTGCTAAGGTGAAGTAGCGAGTCTTCCAGCGCTTGATGAACCTCCAGCGGACCTGCTTTTCCTTCAGTTTTCCTTCGATAAGAGGCTGGCCCTCCTGGTTCACACCTGCAGAGACACCAAACACGACAAGAACGTATGAGATCTTTGTTCATAAGATTCACACTTCAAAAAAACGTTTTGAGAAAAAAAAATGTAAAAAGCAGTCAGAGCACAGCATAATGAGACATCAGCTTCTTTTGCATTGTCAAAGAACATGAAAAAAGAAGCATTACATAGATCGAACGCTAAATTAATTATGTACTTACATTCAAAGCTGAAATTAAGACTCCAGCATCATCATGTCCATTATTACTTATGAAAGAAGAATACAAAATACCATATTTTCTGGACTATAAGCCACAACAGCAAAAATTGAGCGCAAAAACATTTTTTTTTGGCATGCATAAATCACACTGGACTTTATGTCGCAGATCATAAAATTTCAATGGCAGAAAGATGGCAGGTTTTTTTTGTATTTTTATTTAGTTAAACTTTAATTGTATTGCCTACAGCATCATCCTATTTTCAACAAACTGAATATGCCTGACTTTAAAGCATTAAAATATTTATAGAAAATGGATGGATGGATGGATGGTTATATTCAACATAACACTTGCAGAATCCTGCAGAGTTAAATAGCAGTTTAAACTCAAAATCAATATTTCCATATCATCTTCTTCTGTGTCCCTGTTTCATTGATTGATTATTTTAGTGATACATTGCACATACTCTCATTCATACATACAATGACAAGTACATCGATACAATCATAAATGTTGAATAATTTATATAAAATTTACATGTCACAAACATTTATACAAAATCTTATTCAATCTCCATTTAGACATACTTTTAATGTTTTGAATAATGTATTTTCAAAACTCTTTTTGAGCACAGCCATTGATTCACATCTTTTCAGTTCTGTTTCATAGTTGTTCCACAAATTTGAACAGATACACACATTTGCTTGAATGGTGAATTGCCTCCTGGTTGCTAAAAAAAAAAACATCTGCAGATAAGCCGCATGAACTATAAGCCGCAGGCCTCAAATCATGAGAAAACAGTTGCAGCTTAAAGTCGGAAAAATACGGTATGTGATTTTTTTATTATTGTTTCTTAAATCAACAATGGTAATCCACTCATTCATTTTCGTTGTTATTGATATTGATCTCATCTTTTTTTTAAGTTTAATTGCTTCTTTTTTGTTTATCTGTTATTTATGTATGCTCTATAAATAAAATTGAGTTGGACCAGGCGTCAGGCAATTGCAAAACATATAAAAGCCAAGCAACCATTCACAATGATGATTTAATGTCTCCAATTAACCTAATGAGCATGTTTTTTGGCATGTGGGTAGAAGCCAGTGTAGGCAGAGGAGATCCACACCCAAGCAGGGAGTACATGCAAAGGGCAAACAGGAAAGCCAAACTGCAAACGGCAAAGCTTTGAGGTAGATATTTTTAACACTTGAACAACAGGTTGCTCAAGGTTAAACGTGATATGCATTAATTAAGCAAACACAGATTCAATGCACATTGTCACGCTTTTTATCAAAGAAAGGTAATGGGAATGTATTGTTTTAAAGTTGGTTTCAACTGGCACCCCTAACTGATGGTCAGTCAACTGCAGGGCACATACAAAAAACACTTATTCATATTCACATTCACACATTAGAGCAGTTTGGGCCAAAACTCAAATCTCAGAAACGAACACTTATGTTGATTTGCCAATTGCAATGGTTGAGTGAGAAGGTACTATTCCAAATATGCTTCAGTAGTGCTGAACTAATGTATAGATTTCTGCAAACTGTAGCATAGTTGGTTTTGCCAATAATTCCTCAAAGGTAGGTTCGGATCTCAAATTCTAGTTTTAAAACTTACTGCACTTTATTTACCAACACTTTGTACGAACACATTTTAAGAGTACTGATCATGATAAATAACAAGATATACTGTATTAGCACACAGTGGAGTGGGGTGACTCGTGCAAGTACCCAAGGAGCTGCTACCAAAAAGGCTGCAGTCTCACCCAGGACTTGAACCCAAGATCTCTCACAAGAGTCCAATCCTAGAGAAACAAGCTTAGTAAAGGGATGTGAAAATGTTCCGAAGTTCTATTCTTCAACATTGATAGGCAACTGATTACATTGGGAAATTGAGAAAATTGTACAGTAATCCCTCTTTCTTTGCGGTTAATGATGACCAGACCCCTTCGCAATAAGTGAAAAACCACGGTAGCGTCACCCATTATATGAGACGATCAGAAGATTCAGTCCATAATATGAGACAAGATTTTTTTGCAAAATGTGACGTAAAATAATTTTCCAGTTTTCAAAATGTTTTCCTTTTGTTAAGCAGACTGCTCTTTTTCAGCCGCATTTAAGATATTTCCTCTTACTTGAACAGTTTAAGAAAATGCATACAGCTTGTGTTGGCTGCATTTAGTACGAAATGTGTTTGTCATATCTGCCAACACTTTGCCATTATTTTCATCAAACGAAAACTCAAAATATTGCCTCACAGGTCGGAACACACATAATGAGTCAGTCTTGATTCAGCAGGAACGGCAATTGTGTCCAGTTATCAGCTTCAAAGTTTGCAGTTATTTATGTCAATTAAAAAGCCTTTGAAAAGTAATCTGACTGCTCTCGTCAGCCAATAATTAGGCAGCTAATTTGTGCTAGATGCTGTGCTTAACACTGGCAACGAGTGCCCTCAATATAACGTCAGTCCTTTTTAGCACCCGCAAACGGCCCTGATTCAGAACAATGTTGTATTGTTTATACAGTGGGCCTCTTTGTTACAAGAATAATCTGTTCTGCGCTTGGGCTCGTAAGGCAAATTCGCCGTATGGCGAGCAATCCAAAACAAATGTTAAATAGCTAATGTGTTTAGAACCCCAGGTAAAAACATCAAAATTGTCCATACATATTAAAAATCAGTCTCAAAATAGTACAGTACGTGCTACATATATATATATATATATATATATATATATATATATATATATATATATATATATATATATATATATATATATATATATATAATTTACATGTATACAAACACAAAACATCATAAAAAAATATATAGAAAGGATATTTACCTTTATTTACCTTTGAGTACCGCTTGTTATGCCCCTATTCCCTAGTAAAGGGAGCCTTGGCTAGGCTAGCGTCGTATTTCTTGATTATCTCCAGCTTCGTTTCCTATAAATCATCTTCTTACTTCTGTCTTTAACATCACTAGCAATCTTGGGACCAATGGCTAACCCTTTCAAGTTTGAAATAAGCAGTAAAATGCACTATAAATACGGTTTTGTAACCACTCACGATAAAACAAAGCTTTACCACTCCGCCATTTTGAAACGATTGAGGCCGACCAATAGCAGACCTAAATCTCTGTGAGGAGACGCCAACCAATAGCAGAGCAGCATTGTAGTGACGCGTTGCATGGTGGCATTGACGGCAACAGAAAATAAGTGCAATTACTTAAAAACGCCTGCAGATAGAGACAAAACAACAGAAATACAGCCAACCCCATAGGGTCATGACAGTTGTTTTGGTTGCAAAAATACTGAGGGGATCAAAAAAGTCAGTATCCACATTGCGACATGAAAAAAACGTAAGCCAGGGGCGCTGTAACCCTGGGGTCCACTGTACTGGGAGGGTAAAAGCAAATAATCCAGTGTACATAGACATTTCTGACAAGTGACTACACATACTTCTTGCATTCATTTGGTGAAACAAGTTAATCTTTTGATGCTCAATGACAGCAATTCACAGGCTGCAATTTTATGCACCGAATCATATTTATCGAAAAAAATGGGATCAAAAGGCAAAAAGAGGAGTGAATGTAACCAGTGTAACTACCGCCCTCACAACCCTGCTCATTACCTCTCACTTCAAAGACATTCCAGTTGTTAAACTTGACATTTTATCATTGAGCATTATGACGTTTTAGAAATCAGTGGCTCCAATTCGACCCCTTTGCTGTGAAAGTAATTTGTTTATGGGTTATATGGGTTATATATATATATATATATATATATATAGTGATCCCTCGTTACTTTGCGAGGTAAATGATTAAAACACAGTTTACACTTTAAATTCCAATTTATTACAAAAGGCAAGAAGATCCAAAAGCTTGCTTTCATCTCTCTTGTGTCTCTCCTGTAACCTCCCGTGTGCGCTAAGCTCAGCACACACACACTCGAACGTGCTAGTAAGCACATTGATTGACAGCTTGGTCTCTGGGAGCCGATCACGTGACGTAGGCGTGCCGAGATCAAATGCACACACTCGTTGTGTGCCTACATAGACAGCAACGGAGAAATGCACAACTTTGGAAATCGGACTTTTACCTAGATTTCTTTTGTAAAATTGAAAATTCATTGAAATTTAAAGTGGATTGTTTTGATATAAGCTGATGCTCACGAGAGTTCAAAAGATGGAAAGTGGTAGCTACTGTTTAGGTAGTGTATAAGGTTTAATTATTTAAAATTTAAGTAAATATGTATACAGTACTGCAGTAATATTTGTCTTAAATAATATGCAAAGAATGAATGCGTTTCAAATTTACAAAATAAAAAAAATCTGTGTGTGTGGTGTTGGGGGAGGGGTTTGGGGGGCTATATCGCAGTTCATATTTATCGCGGGGGGGTTCAGGTCCCAATTAACTGCGAAAAACTAGGGATCACTGTATATATATATATATATATATATATATATATATATATATATATATATATATATATATATATATATATATATATATATATATATGAATAAAGCCCGAAATTGTTGAATCAGTACATCAGTTATTTTGAAAGATACTTATTGAATTTACTTTTATCGAATCGATATCTTATTAGGAAATGGTCATTTACAGTACTGCAAATTTTATTTTAATTTATGTCTCAGAAAATCTGCGAAGCATGGTTTGATGCTTTCAAAAAAGTTCTCTATTATTGGCACCTTTTTCTGTGTCACTACTCTAGAGTCATGGCACTGCAGTCAACACAACAACTGATAAAATGCTTTACAGCAATTTTTAGTGCGGGTATCTCAACTGAATGCTGAAGACTGAACACAACCACAGACTTTACCTCTTGTTCTGGCTGACCATAACATAAAAACCAATTCAGACTTTTGCCATAGGCATAAATAAACCATCTACTGTACTAATGATCCTGACAACAATGCTGTGAACTGAACCCAATTCTGAGCTGTGCATAAAGGAATAGGATAAGACTACCTCTTTCAACTGTTATAGGCAGAAAGTCCAAATAACCTCTTCTTTTTTTAGCAGCCTTAATCAAAACAAAAGCGTAAAAGCCCTGATAACTGAAAGATAGATTCGCATTCCTACAGCTGATTTAGTCAAATAGCAGTCCTTAATGATGGGGATTTCAAATAACCTGTGGAAGATTTTGTACCTGTACAACTCGGAATGCTACAGTAAAATATTGAACCGTTCGGCCAGCTCAGAACGGAACAATATGCCCTTGTGTGTGTGTGTGTGTTTTTTTAGATTTGTAATTAATTTTGCATTGAT
This sequence comes from Hippichthys cyanospilos, assembly GCF_059441005.1. Lineage (NCBI taxonomy): Eukaryota > Metazoa > Chordata > Actinopteri > Syngnathiformes > Syngnathidae > Hippichthys > Hippichthys cyanospilos. Next base: position 19,306,157 of record NC_142379.1, on the reverse strand, counting down.
GCTCTGCCGGCCACTGTGTGTAAGTGTGCGTGTGTGCGTGTGTGTGAGTTTCTACCAAGATAGATGAAAAGCCCTTCTCCCGCTGTTGTAAGTATCAATGGAATAGAAAAAGTGAGTAATAACTGTTGACAAAAACATTATTGCTTGGAAACGTTGCTTGAAACATGTCACATACTCATAAGGAAACACGATCAATAAAATTCCTTTTTAGTGATCCTCCATCTGGATTTCTGTTGAACGAAAGTAAGCCCTGTCACTAGCATCAATATTAATGCGCCACTATCATGTAGAAAATTGGACACTGTTCACTTGGATAACTGATAATGTTTCCATTAACTTGTGAATTGAGGCCAATGTTTTTGGAATGAAAAAAGGTCCTGTAAATACATTGCAAAAATTTGACAATATTTCTCTATGTTTTTATGTTATAAGTAAGTGTGCCTGGTTTGCTGTCAGCTTCACTGAGCAAATTTACAACAATTTACATTAAACGTCATCATGAAAATGCAGCATGGAATCCTTCTGACGGGTACAAGTATATGATTGATAGCAAATAATGATGCAGTGTTTATGTGTAATTGTAATGTAATGCTGTTTCAATATTGTCTTAGTTAGCTGAATAATTTGGAATTGACTGGTGACCAGCGAGAATAGCTCCAGGTCACCAATGACTCCACCTGCGACGGGCAATATAGACCACGGATAAGATATGACTACTGAAATAATCACTATTATGAATAGATGTCATACAAGTTTTGGGGAGACAAATCAGAAGTGCCTGTTTGTAGTGGAATAATGATATGAGAGAATCAGTCTGAAATCTATCTGACTGAAATGAAAATGCCCAGCCTGAGGTTGGGAACAAATTTCATGGAGGGGGCAACAATAGTGCTATTAGACTTCTTATGACAAATGTTGCCCCAAGTGCTTACTGACAAGAGTTGAAATTTCAACTGAGTAGAAAAGAGCACAATGTTGTCTGCACATTATTATAACTCAATCATTTCCAGCCTGCTTGCGCAGCCCCCCGCCAAGATCACTTGGAGTACTTCCACGGGAAAAAAGACAAACTTTGAGCATGTTTGACATAAATGCAATCCGTTTATTAGCAACATTTATGTCTTTGACATTGCTAGCATGTGTACCATCTGCTCTCACTTTTCATATAAAGACTTTTAGTTAAACAGAGTCAGATGAGGACATTGGGGAACTGTAGCCATTTGTGCGTGCATTCACGCACATACACAATGGCAAGAAAACTACAATAATAATAAGAATAATAAATACATCAGTTATAAGACCCACAATGTAAATACTGTATGAAAAAATGTTAAATGTTAAATGAATGTACCGTATAATTGAATCTCTGCTAATCCCTGCTGCTAAAAAAAATCCTTGCGTAAACACCGTACTATACAATCTGTTACACTGTGATGTGTTCACAATGCCTGTCGTCAGCGAGGCTTAATTGCATCCCCCCTGCCATGTTACAGTACTTCCTGCCTGCCGCTGCTGGCTTCTTATAATTTAAACCAAAATTCAAATTTTGAAAAATAGCACAGACAGTAAGCTGCTTGAAAGCTACTCATTAATAGCACTTAATTTTCTGCTTCCACCTTTCACTACCTCCTCCCAGGAGCTTCCTTTCTCATCATACGTACATAAGAACAAAATACTGTAAGCTGCCCTCTTACATAGCTAATAATGCCTTTCATGTCCAACTGGAGACAGTTACAATGGAAACCTCTGAACAGAATCCAATCCAGTATACAGTACTTATCAACCTCATATTCTTTAGAAGCCGGGGAGCGGGGGGTAGCTAGAAATCAGTAGAATTTAAAAAAAAAAATGCTTTGAGAAGTTAAACTAAAAATATTTCTAATGTGGATTTTGCATTTTGTGTGGTGTAACACAAGACAATTATTTTATGTAGTATTTATCATTTTGAGTAACAGCCCAAAAGTCAGGCAAGCTGATTGTTGCAGCATAGATGCGTGCATCAAACTACAGCATATTTGCTCATGTCAGGGTCATCAATTCTGAACGGTAAATGATGAGACAAGGGCAAGTCATATCACTAATACTCTACAGTGTAAAAAACTGTGCTGTTTGTAAGCTAAAAGCAATGTTCTCACAACCCTTTTAAGAATTTCATCCCCTTCCTCTTTTCAGGGTCAGAGTGATTGTCTCTTCCTTGCGGGTCACCACAGCATACAATCTATGGTCCAGGTTAGGGTCTTAAGTACTATAATACAAATTTTACACATGTTACAAATGCAAATGTGAAGTGTACTATAAACTGATAAAAGTATCTTTGCCATTTGCAGTGAAGTAAAGAATCCAATGTATACATATGTAGCATATACACACACCCACAAACACACACACGCATCCGTGCACACACGCAAACACACAAAGACAGATCGTAAGGCAATTCAGGGATAAGGACTTGCATAAACATGACATCATCAGGGCTGTGCTCTTTGAAAGCAGGTCACTGGTCCAAAGTCAACTAATCAGAGCTGATTTCCTGACAACAAGGACCATTCACAATGAACATGGCAAACATGAGAATACGTTACTTTCTCTCAAGGGATTGAGGGTCACCACCACCAGGATCATTGGAATAGTTTCAATGGCAAATTCCAAAGAAACTGAGTGCGACTGAGATGGTGAGGCGAGAGCTCTGCAGAAAATTTGCTTTTGTGTGTGTCTTTGTGCACTTGTATGTGTGTTTGTACTACCTGTGGCCTTCTCAGGGTTGTTACACATGAAGCATAACCAGCCTCCCTCTTCTTCACTGTAGCCAAACAGGTCAAAGAAGCGAACCTCCTCCAGCTGCATCTGGAGACTGTCCAAGTCCTGAGGAAGCACAGAAGCACATCCAGCAAATTACATTTGAACTAAACCAACTAGTTTATTTCCAAGATGCTACTCGTTTAAAAGAGGTACAATGAGGCAGCTGGTGTGAAGCCTTAGGAATAAAAGTTTGAGTTTAGCTTGAGGAAATGATGCATTTTGAATGTTATTTAACAATGCACCCATGGGCTTGACACCATTAGAAATCAGCTCAAACCTGAATATTATATCGTAAAAACCCGTATATTAAATGTTGTGCTTCACTATACACACAAACACTCTTAACTGTGTACCTTCTCAAGGTACATTTACAGACAATTGGGAAAAAAAAAGTTTAAGCAGTAACACTGAGGTCATACTCAACGAGTAAACATAATGATAACAAGGGACACTGAAAGGTCACGACAGCAACCATCAGAACCAATGCACTTCTTTGCACAGTATAATGAGAAATCACAATCAAACACACACACATTTTTGTTTAAACAGTGCATTGTTATCGGTGTGAGTGTGCGTGTATGTGCGAGTGCAGGCATGTGTGTGTGCCAGGTTAACACACAGCTGAATGGCCTTGACTCACCAGATAAAGTCCTCTCGAGTAATGACAATTTTAGATATGGAGGAACTACTTGCGGTAAGATTACAGGATGTGGCTAAAAATATTGCTGGGCTGCTAGATATCCTCACTTCAACCCATTTGGCATTTCAAGACCACCCCTGCTTCTTGCTGCACACCACCTCTCTATTCTAGTCTTCTAGTTTTTGATTATGATGATGACTAGGTGAAAATAAAGAAATAAATAAAGTCATTCAATTCAATTTAATTTAGACTGTACTTTTGGAACAACACACTACTTGAGACACCTCCCTTTTAATATCGAGATCCCGCAAATGAGATGCAGGATATACCGTGAATTCATCAGTCAAACGCAAGGTATATGGAGATATGCATGCTTTTAGAATGTGACGGGGATTGGAATACATGAAAAAAATACACACATAAGCACGGGGAGAAGACGCAATCTTAATGCGGTGAGATGATAGCCACAATTTTAACCCAGGACCTTTTGCTGCAAGGCAGACGTGCAAACCACTTTCTTTTTGACAAAACATTGTTATCTCAAGTGTGGCTCCACTCTTCCTCATGTTCCATCCTGTCCCCTGTCTTCAGTCTTCCTCACACCTCCTCATTCTCTGCCAAACAGAGCAGCTATATCAACATAGTTTCCACTCAGGACACGGGGGGGAAGGTGGAACAATAATCATTAATTATCTCGTCCAACCCAGACTTCCACTCAACTCAACTTCCAGTCATCTCTGCCACCATGGGTACTTTCCTCTTCCTTTACTTTTCTTTTGAAATGACAAGAAAGAACGATTCTTTAAGAAAACAACCTTCATTTGCTCCAACTTTTATCTCATTTTCACTCCCATTTGTCCTCTTTTTTCTCACTTTTCTACAGTGGTATGAAATCATTTTCAAGATTTTCCTTAAAATATATCATATGGCAGATAAACACTGTGAAAATTGAGAAGCAATTGAGAAGAATTTAAAATGAATCTTGTTTTATTGCAATTATACTTCACATGACAAAAACAAAGTCTTTTCTCTGCTGTCATTCGTGCCCCCTCTGGCATCACCTTGTGCTCCCCCCAGGGGGGGCCGCCCCCCTTTTCGAGAAGGCCTTATGTAGGCCATGGGTCAAAGAGCTTGACAAATATTTTTTTCCCCCCAATATTAGCGCTAAAGGTATTTAATCTCAATAAAACAACAAGGGTGCCCAAATTTATGCATTTGTCTACTTTTGTTTAAGTAATTGTTGCACACTTTCTGTAAATCCTATTAACTTCATTTTACTTCTCAATTATTACTGTGTTTATCTGCTATATGATATATTTTACTTAAATTGATGATCCCGACCACCAATGATTGATAAAGGAAAATCTTGAAAATGATCAGGGGCGCCCAAACCTTTTCATACCACTGTACCGCCTCTCACCCGGAATATTCTGTTTTGTTTTTTTTTTGTCACAAAACTGCTGAGCTGAGTCATAAAAGGAAAAACTTCCGTTTCAGAGGGCTTCAACGTCCCAACAGTCACTGCTTTAAATCTTACTGGGAATAGTAATATTTCAGTCTCTTGCATTCATCCCTCTCTCTCTCTTAATATGTTTTACATGTTGTTAAAACATCTTCAGAATTATTTTTCACACTCAACACAAAGAGGAACAATTCACACCATGCTTGCAACACACATGCATGTTCCTATTAGCTTTCTCGAACACACAGTGCTTTTCTTTGAGGAAACACTGTGTGCTGTGTCATGAACATTGAGAGGGAAGACAAGAGGGAAATTGTACAAAAAGTACAACTAAATGAGCATCACAAATTTCAAATGGCAAAATGACTGTAGCTCACTCCAAAACGACATCAAGACCTGCTTCAAAACACATTAACAATATGGCAGACATATTGGCAACAAGCAACAAAAATGCTACTTTTTTATTTAATTTCACATGGCTTACTCAACATTCCTGAAGTTACCCAACACTCTTTGAATAAGCCACATTATAAATGGATGCCCACACAACTTATAAGGGCCTCCGTTCAGGTAGGATGAAAATAAAACTTGCACTCGTCCACATATTTAAACATTATTGTAGCTTTCTTATCCAGCACACATGACTGTCAGTATGATGAAACGGAATAGCAAAATACACTAAAACCGAGGAATACTTTATAAAGTATATTCAAGTATAACTAAAAGTATAAAAAGTATACTCTGAAGCATGTACATGAAGTGTTTCAAAATTTATATATACTAATACTAAATACTATTTTAATACTAAATCATACTAGATTAGGAAGAAAAACGATTAAGGAAAGATTAAAAATACATACTTGTTAATCCAATTTAACAACTTAAGGCAAAACCTAATAAACACACCAGGTTCAAAGCAGATTCAAACCATGTACTTGCCTTATTTTTTTAATATGTCAGCACTTAGCTATATAAAGGGCTGCATGATTGTGTCCAAAACAATAATCATGATTATTTTGGTCAATATTAAAATCACAATTATTCATCATGGTTGGTCAAACATGTCTATTTATTGCACTTTTTTCACAAGGCTTCAAGGCTTGAAAAATAATAATAAACTAAACTAAATGAAGTAAATAATAATTATGGCAAAAACCTAGCACACAGGGCAACACAGCTAACTCACTTGCTGAGTGCAAACCAATAAAAAAAATGAAGCCTAGCACCAACCACTTAGAACCAAGCACATATTACAACAACAGGCCTGTAACAACATCTACAACAACCTTTAATTTTTTTTTTACAGGACAAAAACTGTGCAAAAGTGCTGCTAAAAGTACCAGAATCATTCGAAGTGAGTATGGACATAGCAGTCAAAATGTCAGTTTTGGTCATTTAAACGAAATGTATTCCACATTTTTGCACATTTGTCAAAATGGGTCTCCATTGACAGCTAGAATGGTATATTAGGGGTGAGAAAAGCAGAGGCTTTTGCCATGCAAACATATGGGAAACATTGTTATCTAAAGGCTTTCAAGGTGGAATTGAAACCTGAAATCTCAAGCCCATGAAGCCAACTTCAGCATCTTCATCACGTCCCACTCCTAACGCGTGAACGCTAAACGCGGAGAGAAGACGCGCAGAATCTCACTGGCACATGTTTTGCAGCACTTTATACTCTGTGCGGCATTCCCCCACGGTCAGCCGATAGTCTACTATACTGGTGGCAGTAAATGGAGTCTTCAGCATACAAAAAACACATTAGATTAAAACGATTAAAATTCTTTCAAGCTTTTTTTTTTCTTCTTTTTTTAATCAGACTCCTTACCTCTTTGAACGTGCTTGCCAGGAGTTGTTTACGGTATTTACTGGCAAACTTCCATAAGCAATAGTTCGTCCACCATGTTTTCTGTCCAGCGCTTCCGCGCGGTAAAGAAATTCCGGAAGATATGTATTGCAGAAAATCTGGCCAGCGCAGACACTGCACAAAGGGGCGTGGTTGCTGAAAATACGTCATTTCGATGCGGGGAACTCATCAAGCATAAACCAGTATTTGCTCGCTTGCTATTTCTTAAGCTTGACGAAGTCTTAACCTTGGTGGTAAGATGACTGAAAGTGCTTGATTTGGCATGTTACTACATAGCTGGCTTTTTAAATGTTAATATCGCAGAGGATCATATTAATTAAGCATGGCACCCAGTATCGGCATTCACAGTTCAGGCACCCGAGTTCAAATCAACCTTGCTCCGGCCTTCCTGTTTGGAGTTTGCATGTTCTCCCCGAGCCTGCGTGGGTTCTCTCTGGGCACTCCAGCTTCCGCCCACACTCCAAAAACATGCATAGCATGCATATTGGACATACTAAATTGTCCTTAGGTGTGATTGGGTGCGTGGATGATTGTTTGTCTCTGTGTGCTCTGCGTTTGACTGGCAACCAGTTCAGGGTGTTCCCCACATTCTGCCCCACTCAGGTGGGATAGGCACCAGCAAGCCTGCGATCCCACTGAGGATAAGTCGCCCAAGAAAATGGATGGATGGACATGTGTATGTGTGTGCGTTTGTACGTGCTCCTGGAGTGTGTTTAGGCTCCACATGGTAACCACATTGGCCAAGAAAAAAATAAGCACCGTAATCCTTTCCGAGGAACAGCTTAACTTGTCACTTCAGCCACATACACATTTAACACTTTGGCCCCACTTGAAACAAGTGTGCTTGAACATGTTGGATGATTGATCGATTGGATGGAATTTGGCAGTCGACGTCATCGTCACTGGGACCACCAGGATTTAGTCTAATTTCACTAAAAAAAAGCTATAATTAACATAAAACTGACCTTATTTCTCAAGTGTTTTTATTATTGCAAAAAATAAGTATTTCCAGTCAAGCGTTTGTGCAACGTGGACTTTCTGTGGTGTGTGTGTCGCAGTATGCCTTCCCATAAATCGTGCTCGGATACCTTTCTGTGTGGGGTGGCGTGTTGAGTCATTGCCATGTTGAAGCTGTGAGCTCCCTTGAGTTGAGTCTTCCCCCAAAGAGAAGCCAACTTCTGAACACATTCATCTTCAGAACATAAAGGAACTTTAGACTTACTCTACAAAAGAAAAAACAGAAATAATATTTGAGGTGGGAGCAGAATTTGTCACTGGACTGAAGTGTAAAGATGCATGTGCAAACTTGTAGTTCGAACATTTCGTTATTATTGATGGCAAGGTACTTGGGTGCACCTGTAGATGGAGCAGCATGATGTGTATCCAAAGATGAGGCCGGCGGCTGCTCAGGTTAAAACTGGACTTTGTGTACAGGCAATAATGACCTTTCAAGGGACAGGAAAACGACAACTTGGCCAAACACCCTTTGTTAGATTCTGTAATGAGATAAAATTACGATAACATTACTGTAATTATGTCTCAGAGGCTATGTAAACGAGAAAAGGGACTCAATATAATCAGCATCCATTTATCAAATTTGTAATGAAGTACTGTCAAAGGCCCAAGTGTAGGGAAATAGTAATGATGTGGCACTGGGTCGTTCCACGAGTCATTGAAGATGACCGCTATCACTTTGTTGGACATTTTTACGCGTGTTTATGTGCCTGCATAAAAAATGGATTATTGTGTTTTCTGTTTTTATAAATGTTGCTCTGAAGAAAAAAGGGCCATACTGCTCATTTTTACAAGAAAAGATACAGTTGGGTCACAGATACAGTTGGGTCATTGCACCTCAGTTCCCCTAATGTGTAAAACCCAACTGTATCAGATTTAGCTGAAATTTTGTTTGTAGGTGCCCTGCGGCAACCAGTTCACGGTGTTTCCCGCCTCCTGCCTGAAGCCAGAAAGTTGTTTGTGTCAAAAGTACTCTGATGCAAAGCAAAGAAACAAACAAACAACAACAAAAAAGCAACTGCGCCAATTGACATTTCTTCATCATATATGAATAACCGACTGTTGCAGTTATGGGGGAGGGGGTGGGGCGGAAACAAGACAAGTGCGAGGCAATGTACACGTTGGCGTAGATGCAAATCTAGAAACGAATGTTGCAGCAATAAAACAATTTGATGTTTCAATGCTTAATTTTTTGACGCAGCTGAATATGAAATTGTCATCAAAAGTAATCATCACTAAATGACACGCCAAATAGCTCCTCCCATTTAAATCCCGGACGTTCACTCCTTCTTGTTCATCATTTGTGCAACCATCCTTGTTACTCTTCCACAGGTAGTCATCTTCAGACCCGTCCAATTTGTTTGAAATGGAGGTCTCCAGAAATGCTTTGCTGAAGACTTCTTTACCCAAGTGACAACTGTGGTGAGATATAGCGTGGATCGGTTGCTCTTCGCTGTGTTTCTCCCCGCCACCTGCTGACATTGATGCATGTCATGCCACCGCTCTTGCATTTTTGTCTTGAACGGACAAGTTTTTCGCTTCTCATAATAGATCAAAATCCGCCGGAAAGATTTTCCACGCAGCCTTGTTGTTGACAACAAAGAGGCAATCATTTTTGCATTTGAAAGTGCAAACGCGCTAAAACTGATGCATACTATATTTAATTCAAATTAATGTTATTCAAAAGCAGATATGTAGAGAAAACTGGTCTCGTTTTGTGTTACGTAATTTGAGCCCCCTCTATATGCGGGATGAAAATGAGAGAAAACAAAAAGAACTTGACTTGTAAATGGAGAAATAGATCTAAATGCCTCATTGATTTTCATAAAACCTGTATAACTTTGGATGCATTTGGACTCACTTAGTTTATTTTTTACATGTGTTCTATGTTGCATGTGTTAGGTGGGGGCGTTTCTTTTGACATGCACCCACCACATTTGAGGACAAAAGGTACGCATGGATAGCGGCCTATGTTTTCGGTTGCCACAAGAGCAAAGCGCAGAGACAAGTAAGCTCTGGTCACGCACAGATCGCTGCCTCCTTTTCCACACAAAAAAAGTTTACATATGGTTCATGACGCATTTCCAATAAAAGAATAAAATAAAAGAATCTTCATGAAAGAAACTTGATTAACTGTGACCGGTGCATCTAAAAGAACAAAAACACAGTTATGAAATAATGCGCAACAAAGCGGCCAAAATGGGCTATGGAACTAATCCCAGTTGAAAACTGCTCTGAACCCCTTGTACCAAAAACAAGAAATTACTGGACTGTAAATAACAGACAATGAGAAAAATTTGCATCTGACCTAAGTGTAAGACACCAAAAATGAATCAAGATAAAGTTTTCCTTTTGGCATTTTTTCACATGAACTGTTGACCTCCAGTTTCTAGACAAGATGAACTGCCAGGACTTAAATTTATAGGCCCACAAATGTGCAGCCATGCACACACATCATCAAACATCTCCTATGTTGTTGCACTGAATCATTAGAATTTTCTACATATGTAACACAATACAACCCACTCTTCTTTCCACTTTTGTGATGCTTAATACTTACCGGCTATAGTTTAATATACAGTACCACCATATTATCTTTAACATGTGAATTTGGTTGTTCAAGTCCCATTAGTATGACATGCATACTGTGAATAAAACTTCTTTCCCTCCACATTTCTCACATGGGAGCTTGTCATAAAAGCCGAGCCATTAATCAAGCATGCAAACAGTACCCCGGCATTCCCTTTGCTTGGCTCACAGCTCAGATTGGAGGCGAGTAATTCAATATTTGCTGAGCTCTGCTGTCTGGGAGCACTTGTTAAAAGCGCACACGTTGAAATTAAATTAAATAAAAAATGAGATTAATTCACACATTTATGTCCTCCGGCTGGGATTAACATTACGACAAAATTGCTTAACCCTTAGACTAATAAATCCATGTCTGGTGGAGGCTTAAAATTCAAGGATGGAATGTTGAGTTCCAAATATTGCTGCTTTTTTTTCCACAAGTTTGATGCAGGTATAGGTAGGTGTAGTGCTAAACCTGCAGGGTTAACATGGCAAAACAATAACGGATAAATAATTGTGTAACCTGCTCTGATTTATTTATTGACTGACTTTTTCGCACCTACAATGCAGGATGTCACATCAGTGTGAAGACATGCACACAGTTGCGGCAATATGATAATGTTGGCCCGCTGTTAGATTTCTGAATAAAAGCGACTAAAGATTGTCTGTATTACTTGATATGTTTACATTTGTTGGAACGACTGTTCGCTTGACTGCATTCCAGTTAATATTTCCAGTATTGTAATTTTTTTTCTTCTGTGGATTATAAATAAATTCTGATGAGCCATTTGTCTGCTGCTCAGTCTATATTACAAAACATTTACAGTGCAAATTTTAAAACTATTCTTAACACTATTCCTTAGGATTTTATCATATATAAAAATAGCACACTTTGGCAAGTCATAAAAAAAAGTTTCATTATAGCTTACTTACCAGTCGATTAAGAAAATTTAAACAAATATCCATCAGTTTTGCCAATCAATCATGAAAAAAACAAAAACGATTTATATGCAAGTATGCATAGGAGGTTTTGACATTTCAAAATGTCTGGAGAGTAAAAGTCAACAAATGAACTGATGTTTAATACATGCATTACAGGTCATCTTACCTTCTATGACACATTGTTCTGGTATGGGAATCTGTTGGAGCATGCCCTTACAAAACTCGTGGATCATCTCCAGATTGTCTCTTAAATGGATGAAGAGTCTGTCAGCTACCCTCGCTTCCTCCTCTTTGTTCTTCTGCCGTCTGTATGCTCTCTCTTCCTCTTTGTCCCCACTGTCTGGCGTAGGAGAAGTCGTGGATGCGGATTCATTGTCTGTCAGTTGTTGAGTTGGAGGCATTACTTCTTGATGTTCTGCTGAAACCTGGCAGGGCAAAGTGCTGGTGATTGTGATGTTGTCTGAGTTCAACTCCACTCCTTCTCCATCGTCCCCGCTGTCTGAATTGATGGATCTCGAGCGCGCAGCGTGAAGCGCCAGGCTCTTGGACCTACAGGGACCACAGTGTCAATACACTAGGATGCAACTTCAATGACAAACTTCTGTTAATAATATTTGAGCCGACGAAGTTTAGAGAGTGCTTCTAAATTAAAATGCATATGAGCTGTCAGAATGTGCCAAGTCAAACCACAGCTTTCAATCAATTTCACTGTGTGTTGATTATCTATCTTCCCCACCTGTTGAATCTCATCTCTCGTTGCTCATCCCTCAGCGCTTGGTTCAGGCTGTATCGCCGCTGGGGGGCAGGAGAGTCCTCCTGCGCCTCCGCTTCAACCCCCGCCTTCGACAACTTCTTGGGCTCAGAGCTCCCTCCTCCCCCCACTCTTCCTTCGTATTGAAGCGATGCGTTGGGAGATGGCGGGCATTGCCCATTCTCTCTGTAACACACGTGCACACACAAAAGATGTATTTAGGGCATGAGACAAAACTCGCATTCGTATGTGGAGCTGCCTTTCATCACCTCACATTCTTTCAGTATTTCTCACATTCTCACAACGGCTGGCTCTAGTTTGCTGTCTGTCACCTTGTACTCCCAATTTGTCAGCAGCCCCTTTCTACCTCAGCATTTTTATGCTTCTTTTTATGAACGGCCAAGCATTCCCTCGATTTTCTTCTTTGTCCATGTCTCAATTTGTGCCAATGTCGTTAATAATAATTGCTATGGCACTCAGTAGAGCACAGATTTCATTCAAGGCTGAACTTTGAACAAAAGTGGGGGAAAAAACTCCAATTTAGGTCAGCTTGCTCAAATTTGTGTTTATTTGTTTGTATGCTAGCAAGCAGGCTACTTTCATAGATCATGGCTAGACGATGACGAAAGGATACCATTTGCATTTTGGATGTACAAGCCTCTAAAAAGAATTCTATTCAAGCGGAAAAAAGTTAATTATTTTTTGTCCATAACAATTTGATATCTTCATTATTCTTCATTTACCATTAATACCGTTAAAAACACATTTGTCCTACTTACTTTTGACTGAATATGATATAACAAGAGTTATCAGGCAATGACCAAACATGACACAGCTTGCAAACATCACATGATTCAACCCAGATAGGTCATTACCTGAGCTCTGAGCAAAACATGTAAATTTGGGTCAGCTGCAAGTGGCAAAACGTCTTTTCAGCCCAATCTCACTATTCACACTTCCACCCATGTACCCCTTAATTGCAAGTTCCTGTCAAGGGTACAAGTGTGTAGGCGGCAGAAATTCATGTGAGTGCTCTGCCTTTCCCATTATACCCTTACCCTTAAGCATATTACCCACAATTCATTGCGATTTGACCAAAACAGCCGACAAATGAAGACATTTTCACACAGGGTCATATAGGTTTTTTATCATGCCTTGGTATATAAAAACAATCATTTAGAAACAAGATCTTATGTATCTGCCGTGTTCTGTTGGTGTTTGTTGTTTTTTTTTGGTTAGGGGTTAAACATTAGGGCTTCTGTTCATTTCGGTTTTCGGATTCTATGTTCCTGTTTTGCTTCCCTTGTGTCTGTCCTCATTAATATTATTGTGTCCACCTGTCAGTCTGGCTTCCCCTTGCTATTATTCCTGTCCGGCTGTTTTGTGTCATCTCGTTTAGTCTGAGTGTATTTTAGTTCCCAGTTGCGTTCAGTTAATTGTCGGGTCATTGTCCAATGTCCATGTTTACTGTTATTTCCGGAAGAGTCTCTTTGGCTAGTTTTCCCTTTTGTCTTTTGTAGTTTTATTCCTGTTTTCCTACGTTATTATTCATACCATTGGTAGTAGTTTATTTCTGAGTTTTATTGTTGCTGCTTTGTATTCTGTCAACTACCTTGTTTTTGTTCTTTTTAATATTAAACTACTGTTTTTCATATTCATGACAATATCATTGGGTTTCTTTCAGCGTGATATTAAAATCAGTTTGATTAAAAAAAAAACCTTTGGAAGTGATAAATATGCAAAAGAAAACAACAAAACAAACAAAGAGATATCATGAAGGGGCAAATACCCTCGCAACACTATAAATAGTGTTTATAGATGTAATTAGTGTTTTCTCAGAAGAGGGGTCAGCCCCCAGCAAAGTTACATGGAAATTAGTGGTGTCAACTTGGCAGTCAGGAAAATCAAAGCAATACATCCTGCCTTCACAAATGTTTTCCTTTGTCTCTCTAAGAAGTTTTTCTTACCAAAACATTTCACTACCATGAGAAAAGAGGACCCCAAGCAAAGCCTTCAACCTAGCACAAAAAGCGGTTAATCCTCCCACATGCACACAAACACATGCTGACCTGTCATGCACGGATGCCTTTATGTAACACTGTATGTTGGGCAAACATTCAGATCTGATTGTCTACCATATTTTGCAATATTTCCTCAATACAAATACACAATTGATAAACAAAAACAAACAAAACACACAAACCAGACTGTCCTCTATGTTGTAAGAAAGGTGGTCCTACTTTCTTTGCCTAAACTATAAACAGACGACAGCGCTTAGTCATTGCAAACAAATCTGTGACACGAAACAAAAGTGATATTATAAAATCTTCCCACAAAAAAATAACCTAAACAAACTGAACACAAAAGGGTAATCCCTGAGGAAAACATCTGAATTCAACAGAAGACAGTGCCTTTGTTTAAGAAGGAGAAATGACGAGTGTGCTTTTCTGACCTGTGGCGTGTGGTGCCATTCTCCTCGAGCCGCCTCCCCAGCAGTCTGGCTATAGCTGTAAATGAGTTGCTCAGCCTGTACAGGTCTTTACCGTAGCCTCCGAGCACAGAAGGGTAACGGTCAGTCAAGGTTCGGATCTCCAGTAGCAGTGTGTGGTGAAAAGTGTGCTCCATGTTGCCCAGAAGAGACACCAGGTAGACCAAAGAACTGTGTGCATGTGTCTGAAAATAAAAATATAGAAATGGTTTTCTTTATGCAGTCTGTCTTGAAACCTTTGAGGCCAGGGTCAAAATTTTTTCCGCAGTGACAAAATCTACGTGGATGATCTTAGTATTAAAGGATCTTTCATTATGACTGTCGAGGAGAACAATTACATATAGAATAGAAGAGAATAGAATAGAAGAGAATAGAATGCCTTTATTTTTGTTGTACAAGTGTACGACAAAAATTGAAGATCTACTGGGTACTGATATTTGTGGATTCCAGGTAGAGGAAAAATCACATATTTTAAACTTTCATATTTATTCTCAACCAAACATGCCATCTAATATTGTTATCGAGGATATGTTATATTTTACAACACGTTTTAATGAAGAAGACACATGCCTCATGTAATGCACATTTGTTGTAGGTCTTTAGATTAGATAGGGCCTATAGATCGAGCTCATCAGTTTCGCGAGACATGGTCTCCATGATACCTCCAAAAAAGATAGATCTCGCAAGACTAGCTGCATGGAAAATAAATATTGTGGGTGAAAAAGCTTGTGCACCTTGTTCTAATATGTCTAGTTTTTTCACTGGCATCTTTGACAGTCCTGTTTTTAATGATGAAAAATGTTATTCAACAACAAGTTAGTCACTCATGTAACACAAAAGTAACAAGGAGCAAGATTTACATCTTTTAATGGTGTGTTTTATTCTGGTGGTAGGAAAATTTCATATTTGTTGGCAGTCATGTTCCACGATTACCCCCTCTGTGTTTGAACTAATAACATAGTGAGCGCGGAGCAAAGGTGATAGCTCTCATAAAATTTTAAATCCAAATACCACCACCCCCCCATTTGTTGATAAAAATCAGACCTAAGAGGAAAAAAACTGAGGCAAGTTTGCTCCCTGGGAGAAGTTGTTACATAAGCCTATCATCAATCTTCAGTACAGAGTATTACATTTTACAAATTGCCAGTAAATGAGAAACGTGTGCAGTTGAAGTAAAGGTCGCATAAACAAAACAATTTTGGACAAATATTATGTCACAGCAGTGGGCAAAATTGCTACTGGAGCATTGCTGACAAAATGGACTGATATGATCTTTAAATCCAGCTCCCGCAAACATGTCACATTGGAAATCATTTAAATGCAATACAGCTCCAAACATGAGTGATTGTTTCTGCATACTTTGGACAGGGTTTATAAGTTCTCCCTGTGGGATAATAATCTCTTGAGTGGATGGTGACCGAACTGAAAGAGTATAAGTCAGTGGGTTACCACACTACATGCTAAGGAAGTATTTAGGGGTCTCTAAGGTACAGCAAAAAAATGTAACAGAAGCTTGTTGGGGTAAATCTTGCGAATAAAAAATGTTATTACACCTCAGTGCTGGCATTACTGACTTGATATTTCATGTTATAAAGGGCTAGAGTCCTGACAAGCATTATATTCAAAGCAGACCTTACGCATGATGTTCAATTTAGAGTAGAATTATGTGAAATATTTACAGATAATGATTAAATCGTGCAAATAGTCATTGGAGTGAAAATCATCCAGTCAATCGCCTGTCAGCCCCGTCAATCACCGGCACCCCTTAGGATCGTGTCTCAAAATACAGTGCTGCCACCTATTGGTCAGCGTTTTATTGCATGATTACTCAGCAACACACTGCTCTCTCTTTTTTGTATTTGTTTTTGTTTATTTTTAATGAAAAACTGTGACATTGTGTCAGGATTCAGACAAAAAACATCAAGAGCAGAGTAAATGTTGAATGTGTTTTTCTTTCATTGTCTCCATTAATAATCTTTCTGATATTCAACACATTGTTTGATATTCTGTGTGTGGAACTGCTATCTTGGAAACCAAAAAGCCCTACAAAGATGTTTTGTTTTTTGACTTCTTGAATTTGATGATACAATTTTATTTTTTTGTAATTGGGACACGGTGTGTATGTGAAATTATATACACCAGCATTTCCGCATGTCCTGTGCATAAAAATCGAGTCCTGAGACTTAAGACCCCTATATTGTTTTTCATCTTTTTTTTTTTTTTAACAGCGTAATGGTTTCTATTTTTGAGGTCAAAAACAAAACAAAACAAAAGACAGCTACTCAATTCAGATGACCTTCAGAAGCTAAAATAAGCAATAGAAAGTTGTGCAATCAGCAAGTGTGGTGTGTGTGGGGGTGGGAGGTGTACTAAACTACAAGAGGCGCTGCCATTACAAGGAGGTCTCTGTCGGGTAATTTCCCAGAAAATCAGGCCTTATTTTCAAAATAGTTCCAATGTGAAGATATTCAGAACATTACAGTCCAAATGATATGTAAATATGTGTGTTTGTGTGCTCTTTTTTTATGTAATAGACATGTAAAAGTTAGTATTTTATTGGTTTGAGAGAGTTTATATTTGGCAGGTCAATGGAGAACTGGAGATTCAGATTCTACTCAGTAATTAAGACAGTGAGAGTAAAAAGACCAACACAGGGTCTTTCACCCAAAGTCAGCTGGAATAGCCTCCAGCTCCCTGTGACCTAAAAAAGCCATGCAGTTTACAAAATGGATTCACTGATATTTCATGAGATTCTTTGTTTAGTACTGTACTGTGTCTAGTCCTGTTATCTAATTGGACAAGGTTAAAATGAGTCATTTCAATTCAGTATGCAAGAATGGCAACAGGCCATCAATTTAGTTCACCAGTTGGTACTTGCAAACACTTTCCCCATGAATCACTTGTCCATTGTGTGTGCTGTGCGTGCGTGCGTGTATATTTGTACCTCACTGATGATGCCCACAGCGCCATGGACTTTGGCCACGTGACCCAAGAGAGCAGGCCACTGTTGTCCCACAGTCCTGAGTTTTGGCAGACAGCTGACCAGCGAGGAGGGGCTGGCTTGAGACACATCCACCAGAGTGCCTAAAATGGCCTCAATTAGAGACTTGTTACTTAGGTAACTGACCAGGGCCGGTACCTGGGGGCTCAACATCTGAAAACAGAGTTGTAGTCATACTTTTACAATGACTCCAGCAACATAAGGTGGTTATGGTAACGTGCAGAAGGATCGATCAGAAGAACGATTGTCTCTTTAAGAGATGGAAAGCAGAGCGAGATCAACAATGTGGTGACAGGGGATAAACAAAGACATGACTGTAGGCCCGTCTGGAAACACTCTGGCAATGAACTGTTCCTCCTCATTATCCAGATAGACAGGAATGAATCAGATGATTGCAGAGCACTCCCGCTGCTTCAATTGAAGTCACTAGTTCTGAATGTTCACATTTAGATCAGAACAGAACCAACTGCTTGAGACTTCATTCAAATGTTTTCTTTTTTTTTTAATGTTTTTTAAACACATTGTGATGGAAAATAGAAAGACACAGAACAACATGAGTTGCAGTGTAGTTATTATTATTATTGTTAATATAATGTTGTATTTTCTCCTGATGCTAAATACTGTGACAGATCTCCTTCTATAACAATTTCTTCATTTTGCACAAGCGATTCAATCCCCAATTTATTCCTTGTGGTACTAGCAAACATAAATAGATACATCGGTGCACATAATTTTTTTAATGGGTTACCTGAGTGTCAGGATGTACTGGTTGATACTCACCCTTTCTGTCATTAAAAAGTCTTTCTCAATGTCATTCTTATTGTCCCTCCCACATTAAGCGCACTGTCTGTGTGCACACAGCGACTTTGTGTTATTTAAACATGTGTCCTCAAAAGGATTTATAAATCCATCAGTTATGGTTTGCGCGGTTCACTCAGGATCCAGTTTAATTAATCGAAGGAAGTCAGAGGTAAATTCTTCGTCACGGTAGAGTGACATCGTAAACGATCATATTCATACACTCACGAGGATGATAAGCAGCCTCGACTACGATTCCAAGCTGCTCCCAAGACATGGGATGTGCAGAAAAATATACTTGTGAAGTCATCATACATACGCAGCCATGTCAAGGAATGAGGATGATTCCACTCCCTGCGTTTCCGTAGCATTGTGCTACGTCATGGCTACACTGTTTTACCGCTGTTCACCATGGTCAATTCCACAGTTCAGAAAGCACCAAACTGGAAAATGGATGTGATCTACATCTGGATATACAAAGAAAAAGCTCTCAAGATTGTCATCTCCTTTGCCGATTGATTGGATGAACCCAGAAGCTGCTTTGCAGGTTTTCACTTATCGCACGGTGTTTCAGTCCCCGTTAACCACGAAAAACGAGGGATTACTGTAAATAGCTATACACACACAGTCTTAATCCACTCCGGCCCTTATTGTTCGATAGTCACGTGTCACGTGTCTTGTACTCATGCATCATAGTGGAGCACGGCTGAAGGAGAAGCGGTGAGGACGGAAGCTGTTACCTTTTGCAATAAATTGGAATTTTTAGTGCAAACTCATGTAATTGTTATCATGTTTGGTCAGTTACACGCTCCACTCTAGCTCGACGCCTGAGGGCTGTTACTCCGAGGGCAACTCCGTGTTCCCCGACTACAGCCAAGGGATGGAAATGTGAAGGGATAACAGTGCAATTACTGTATAAGGTTTAATAATTTAAGATTTAAGTAAATATGTCTACTGCAGTGGGTTGACGTCCAAGGACCCTGTGGCATGTGCTTTTATAGTTAACTCGTTAACCTTCACAATGCATCTCTCCGCAATATAGCTTACTGAAGAACTGAGGGCGTGAAAGATTAAAGTAAAAGAATGCTAAATTAGTAGATCAGAAGAAATGTAATCAGCAATTGCACACACAGTCATTTAACACAAACAAACGATTTAGTACCATATATTTCGGATCTTATGAAATGTTTTGTTATTGTCTGTTCTTTAAAGCAGTGGTTCTCAAATGGGGGTACTTGTACCCCTGAGGGTACTTGAAGGAACTTCAGGGGGTACTCGAGATTTTAAACTAACAAACATGCAAAGATAAAAATAATTATTGAAGTAATTGTTTCAGGAAAATCTAAGTTCATAAAACAAATGTTATGTTCAGTAGGTTATTCAATTTTATTATTGTAAAAACCCAGATTCTCCCCCACACTAGAATGGTTGGACCCAACTTGTCAGGTTCCACCTCTCGTTACCTGTCAAGTTCAAGTTAATTATTAATTTTCGTGAACACACTGATTCTAAAAGAGGTCACTTTAAGTAGATTTTTTTCCTGTGGACAGATATTTATTAATAATTATTTCTTTTTGAGGACAGGTCTGGTTTGTATTGATAACTTGGGGGGGGGGGGGGGGTATTTATTAAGAATTAAGTTAATGATTTATTTTTGTGATCAGATCTCTACTGTAATCCAAAACAGGACACTTTTTGTTTATTATTTTTCTGTGGACAAATATTCATTTATAATGATTTCTTTTTGAGCCTGACACTTTATTTTGATTCTTTTATGTGAACAAATATTTATTAAATATTTATTAAATATTTTTCTGTGGGCAAATATTCAAGAACAGCTCTGACACATATTGTTTTTTTGTGGAAAAAAATATTTTTTAATAATGATGTCATTTCTCTTTGATAACAGATTTCTTCTATGATCCAAAAGAGGACACTTAAGGTTGATTTTTTTTTGGCCATTACAAATGAAGTTTGAAATGGTCTAAAGTTTAATAAATCAGACACTGATGGCATGTTTTAACATCACTGAAAAAAGGTTGAGAACCACTGCTTTAAAGTACAGTTTTATTTCCACACTCGATTTAGCCCTGAAAATGACTCAAGAAATGAAGGCAAAGGAATTGAAGTCTCACCAGTGGATGTTGCTCAGCCACTATTTGAAGCAGTCTGATCATGTGCTGTTGTTCTGAGGAATCCAGCTGTGACATTAGAGCAGTGAGTTTGCCAAGGTTACTGTGTATGACATCAGGTTGTCTGGGGTACACTGATGGGAGCACACGGAGGAGCATGTGGTTGCCTGTGGACAGACAGGGACAGACACAGAAGTTTTTTTTGTTTCTTTTTTTTGGGGGATTGTGTGTGCCAATAATGGATCAGACAAATTATTAGTACAGTAGAAGTAACTGTAAGGTAGATATTTTAGACATAAAAGTTCTCTTTGCCTATTAAACATGGTTATATTTCAAAAGGTTGTATTTGAATTTGCAATACCCATTGCTGATAGTACTTAATCGTGTCAAAAGAACAGATGAAAATTTGTACGAACACTTGGCACAACAGCACGTGTTTCACATTGCAAACATCTTAAAACAATTCAACCCACTAACTCAACATGGACACCGTTGTTGATGACTTTTCAAGTGTCAAACGTTTTTGGCTTTTGTGTCCCACAGAGAACTAAAAGGAAAATAATAAAGAGGAAATATAGTATGTGGATAAAGTCTTGAAGTCAATATTGGGGAGTGTACAGAAAATGTCACAGATGCTCAAGAGTCTGTGACAAATTATCGTGCAGATGTTTGATTTCTTGAACTTTTTGGTGGCCATCGATGCTAGATAAAAAGCTGTAGGGAGAGTGTCAGAGTTAGCTGTGGGAAAGTTATCCATTAATATCTCTATGATGCATCGCTCATACTTGTAATGTCCACCTTTCGTCACAGTAAACTTAAAAGGGCCTGTTTAATCCAAACACAACTACAGTATTTGTAGTTTCCGGGTTAAAAAATAGCCACCAAAATATTTCAACATTTCATTTGAAATCACATCCCCAATTTGCCAAAGGTGATGTATATAATCACATGCGTGAAATCAAGTACTGATGTATTGTATTGTCTACCTAAAGCCAACTGTAGAACATGTACAATAGCATGACATAGGCTCTTTAAGACTCAGCACTTCATAAAACTAGACACATACTGTATAGGGCATTCACAACAAAGTTTTTTATTGCCGTAAGGCTAAAAATCTGAAGTATTTATGGGCTTCTTCTAAGGAATTTGAAGGGTCTGTACAGGAACATGTTGTGTGGGATTTCAAGTTACACTATTGGACCCTTAGGCATGCCCACATCTAAACAAATGGACAGCGTGTCAGAGAACGGTATATACAGTGTGAAAACTTCCAGCATTCCCCTTTTAAGCTCTACATACACACTGAATGCATGATTTCACCGTGTTGTTTTTAAATCCCAACTCACACTACGAGTAAATCTCCTGTGATGGATAAGCTTGAAGTATCACAGTGTATGCTGTGGCTGATGGCAATCCATTTATTTTCCAAAAAAGGTTGTGTCAACTGCGATTATTTACCAAAAAAAGGTCTGGCGTTGCATTCAAGACTGGTAAGACTGAGGGCTGATCCCAAAACATAAGTCATATCGAAACAAAAAAACAGAATGCCTGGCGACTACAATAATCAAATGTCGGTAGCCCTGTCAAAATAGCCTTGAACATACAATATGTGTAGATCGTTTTAATTAATATCAAAAAGATGCGAAAATGCTTTGAATCCATCTCTGTGAGCCCACCAATTACTGCATGATTCCTGCATCTTGGTCAGATATACAAACTGTAATACATAATCTCGGAAGGGTCACGTGACATGTACCAAAGCTCTCATCATTTGTGCTGAAAAACAAAAGCACAAATATTCTTTCCTGCCTTTGTTGGATAAAATATTCATGTATTTCTCAAGTGCATGTACAGAAAATCCAGTCGTTAGACTTTATCTGTACAATATCAGTGGTTGAACACATTTCTGACACACTCTGAATTTAATAGCGGTAAGTTACTCCCTTCTCATTCCCCCCGTATACCAGGCAACAATTAGGCGACTCAAATCGGCTTACTATAGGTTGGAATCATGGATATGGCTGTTTTCATCAGGGTGCCTTTGCGCCCCATGCGAGCTGGAGCCTATCCTAGCTGACTGGGTGAGCAGTGGGATGCCCCTGGCCTGGTTGCTAACCAAATGCAAACAAAGGTGACATATTTAGATAATTACATAATGGGGAAGAAAACACTGAAAATTACTGTGGTTAAAAAAAAACACACTAAATGACAAAATCACCATTTTAAAATTATGCAAACAAACCATTACAGCTGTCTGAAAATGGGATTTATGAAGACATGTGCTGTAAGTGAACAGCACACATGATCTTCTCTCAGACCACAGTTGCCTGTTTAGGCTTCTCTGCTCAGTTTTGAAAAATTAAAAAGAAATACTGGCATTTATTATACAATACCTTCCCAAGCTTGGCGCCACGTCGCTTGACAAGGACCATAAATTAGGATTGTTTGCTTTTTGTCTTCCATTCTTGAAGAAATGTCTTGTGATGTATCAACTTTAAACTTTGGTTTGTTGTGCAAGCGAGAAATGATGCTCCAAAACAGTTGGGTACTCACAATGTTCTCACAAGTTCAGTGAAATTTTGAACAATTGTAAAGACAATTGTAAACGACAAGGGAAAAGTGACAACGCACAAAAAAGTTGAACTTGAAGAAAATGAAATTCCTCAGAAGTTGTAGAAATCACATTTCGAACAAAATTGTTTGCCATGCCGTAAATATCCTCAGTTCCGTGAACATTGTAACACGTGCGCTGTATTTTGTTTCATCCTATTTGTGAACATTTATTGCAGAGGGGAAAAAAAAAAACAATGAACTGGTGCATAAACTGCGTGAACAGAGCCCAGCAAATTGCGGGATTTCTCTGTACAGTATTTCTATGCAAGTGCAGGGAAAAAATGTTATTCCTATGCTAATTCTAAAATGCTAATTTGTTGGGGTATATTAAATGCATGTGTTATTCCCAGGATTTTATGGTACTCATTATTTATTTTCCAAAGTCACAGACCCAAAGAAGAAAGATGAAAGAACCACATGCAGCTCTGGAGCTGGCGGGGGTTGCAAACCACTTTCACTGGGTAATGTTTTCCCAATCACGACAATAACATGTTTTATATACTGTACATTTACAATGTTAGAGATATTTTCAAATTTAATGTGCACTTATGGATAAAAATTCATACTAAAGGGTCTTCCCAGGGGAAATGAAAACCCAGTGACTTTCTTTTGCTGGCTGTGTATTTCTTTGTGGCCAGGTACTGATGATGCATTTAGCACAATATTTTTTTTTAAATGAGTACACTCCTCACATCTTTTTACGCAACAACACTAAAGAAATTATATTTTGAAACAATTAAGTCAGTCTTCAACTTGGATAACAAATTAAATATACTGCCCCCTAAAAATAAATCAACATACAGCCATTAACGTCTAAACCGTTGGCAACAAAAGACAGTGAACGCCAAAGTGATGATATCCAAATTTTGCCCAAAGAGTCAAAAGTTCGTACGTCACCTTTATTTACCAAGAGTTTACCAAAGCTTGCCAAGTTACCACTGAAATCCTCTTCCACAGAGTTGGTGGTTTTGAGTTGAGGTCTGAGGTTTCTGTTTGCCTTGCCTAACATGGTCACAATGTATCATTCATTTGTGCTGTCCCATAAAAAAATATCAAAGTATTAACAAAAATGTCAGCATGTATTTACTTTTGTTGGACACTGTACTGCACTGTATCATTCCATGTATTTCCATTACGGTCCCTGTCAAGTTCTTAAAGGTACAGTAGTAAAATTTAGCAAGTTATTCATTGAAAAAAAAAAGTATACATTTCAATATCATACAAATAAATGTGTTCGTTCACATCGTCTTTTTCTTTTTTTTTAACATAATCTTAAAGGGGGTTTGTGTAAATTTTCGCATGTGCTCGTGGGAGCTTTAGGGGCATTACGGTAAATGCAGCAATACATACCCTCCTACAGCTGTCCGTAGCTAAAAAAGACATGGCGACCTCCAGAGGAATGCCACCCACATGTAACATCATTTAATGATAACTAGACCTATATTATATTTAAAACATACTGTTGGTCGATAAGAACACATTTTGACCGTGACGCAGACCATTAGCAGACCAGTATCTTCGGGAGTCGTGACGCAGACCAATAGTAGACCAGCATTTGAGTAAGCGTTGCAGTGCAGGCAGTATGACGGGACCAGAAAATAAGAGTGATTACCAAAAAACGCCTGAAGATAGAGACAAAACAACAAATAACGTCAACCCCTAGGGCCATGACAGTTGTTTTTGCGTAAAGCGGGAAAAATACCGTAAAGAGGGGACTAAAAAACGTAAGGCACAGACATTGCAGACCAGGGGGACACTGAAGAAGTAGAAAAAAAAAGGACAAAAGGGGGGAGTTCCGTTCCACGCGGAAAGCACGAAAGTATGACAACAGTGGTGCAGACGTTACAAAGTTAATCTACAGGCCAGTTCCTTAAATTAAACCCAAAAGGAATAGATTTGGTAAATTGATCGAATGACTCATCACACATACAATAAGCAAATGAAGCCATGAATATGTTGAATGTAAAGAAAGTATATTTATGGAAAAGAATAAAAAATATCTCTAATCCTTGCCTAACTAAATCTGTCTTACCTGCACATAGTTTATTTGGGCCCCAAAATAACCTGCCAAGTCAAGGTTGTCAGTCAAAAGATTAGGCAAAGTGCACTTTTTTTTACATCAAGTCCACTGTGGATGCAGTTCCCAACCTGGAAAGGAAGGTCTTGAAAGTCCAGCTCTTTGGGAAAAGGAGGCACAGGTTCAGTAGATCAATGATCTCCAATGATCAGGATGGCCAGGTATA
The DNA here is from genome assembly GCF_059441005.1 of Hippichthys cyanospilos. Classification (NCBI taxonomy): domain Eukaryota; kingdom Metazoa; phylum Chordata; class Actinopteri; order Syngnathiformes; family Syngnathidae; genus Hippichthys; species Hippichthys cyanospilos. The sequence goes on along the minus strand of NC_142379.1, from coordinate 19,280,839 downwards.
TACCTTGTCAAGGAGATATCAAAATCCAGTTTTCTTTTTTGTTAATGGTTATCAAAAACCTAGCCAAGATGCCTGCCAAAAGACTTTACTAGCTCCAGGATCAAAGACTTTCCATTATCCTTTCCATTCAAGACAAGTGGAAAAAAAACCCTGAAACCTCAGCACTCTCTCCAACTCAGTTCCCACTGATACAAAAACGTTCACCGACACATACACTCAATGTTTTGATGAGTTTTAATCATTTAATTTCGATTAAATGCACCCTGTCGTCTGTCTCCTCTCTATACTCTCTTGAGCAGGGGTCACTAACCTTTTTGAAATCGAGAGCTACTTGTTTGTAGAGTAATGCAAAACATTTCAAATACAGTAATTTTGTAATGTAACTGATTACAGTGGGCCCCCGGTTTACGAACTCCCTCTTTTACGAACTTTTCATCTTACGAACATGGGCTGCGGCGTTTTTTGTCCCTCTCTTACGCACAAATCTTTCGTCTTACGAACAATCCAACATGCTGGTCAGTGTGTCCGTACTATTTTTTTGGGTTGCTGCATCATCAAACATAACTATTCTCGCATGTCACGTTAACGCCGATATGCTATTGGTCTTATAATGTCACAGTCACTGTCTCAGTCACGGTCTAAGTCACGGAGATACCAATATGCTATTGGTCGATTAAGTTCACAGTCACGGTCTCAGTCACGGATATGCGGAAATGAAGAAAGAGAAATGAAGCAGGAGATCATAAAAAAATACGAGGGAGGCGCACACATAGTTAACCTTGCTAGTGAGTATGGCCGTAACCGCTCGGCAATCTTCTAAGGGCAAGACTTTCCTTGCCAGGGGACTGACCTCGGTCAACAACAAAATGGAGAGGGTTCTCCTATTATGGATTAAAGAGAAGGAAATCGCCGGTGATATGTTCTAGTTTGAGAAAAGTTCTCGTTTAAGAAAATAAATAAATAAATTCTGCGGGTTCATCTCTGCTCCCCTCCGCCTTTACCCAGATCAAGTCATGTCGCCCCCAAAGGTAAATGTCATTTTTCCCTTGTATATTAATGTTATTTAATTTAACTGTACAGTAGATTATGTTACTAATTTTTAATATGTGTATAAAGTCTTTTTATATAAGTCTGTATAAAGTCAGTTTTTACCTAAGGTTTTTGCACGCGTTGCACGCATTCACTAATTAACATAGGTTTGGATTGCCTGTCATACGAGCAATTTGAGTTACGAGCATAGCCGCTGAACGGATTAAGTTCGTAACACGGGGGCCCACTGTACTTTGAAATGACAGAAATAAGTAATAAATAATGCATTACAGTTTTGAAGTAACTTTCCCAATACTGCTCATGTCAAACAGAAGGCTAACACTACATTGCTACAGCTAAATAAAGTGAACAGTTTGTCTTTAAGAAACAAAAGTTGTATCATCAGTGGTTTGGGAGTAAATTGGATTTGCAGACATAGAGCCACTGCAATGTTTGTTCACGAAGAACTTATTTCTCCAACGGAATCAGAGGCATCCGACCGAATATGTAAAATGTCAAGCTTTGTGAGAGGAACAAGAGCGCGTCATCCAACAAACTGCTGCTAAAAAGCAGCTTACCCAAGAGGAGTCATTCACACTTGGAAGCACATATGACGGGCACCATGGAGGGCGATCATGGAAGCTGTCGCGTTTCATGTCACACTTCACACCCAAACATTCGTATACACAGTGGAAAAGACTGGGATGGAATTGTCACATGCAGCAGGGCATACAAACCAGAGGCAGTGTACAGGTTGCTCTTCCTTGCCAAAAACGTATTAAAAAAATAGAATAGACTAGAATGCCTTTAATAACATTGCATAGCTGGTATACACGTTTGTCACGTTGTTATCCAAAATAGTTTTCTTTGTATCCCGAGATGGAATTTGCAATGTTTATCTTTCAGAATGTTGAAAAAAAGTGTTTAGTTTACACATCATCAATCTCATACAATGTTCTACTATGCTACCTTTATTTACAGAGGTATTTCACACCACACAGAAATTTTCACTTTAATACTAAAGGGAGTTATGTATGTTAAATGCTAGCTCAAATAAAATGAAAAATTATTTTGAATGACACTAACTGACAATTTTACTTATTTTCTTTGAAATAAATATGAGGAGGAAAATGAAAACAAAACAAACAAAAAAAATAATTTTGAAATTTTGGGAAGTAGTTGTTTTTAACACTTGTGTGCCTGGATCGCTGTACTGCGTTCTACGTGACTGGTAAGAGTGCATTTATGTTTGCATTTAGAAAAAGTGTGGATATCCTCTATGGAGTCCGTACTGTGCAACACTTGTGATAGTTGTTATTCGTCGACACCCTGCCCACCTCTGGCTGTAAGCTTCCTTGTTGATGGTCGCAAAAGCCTGAGGTGACTGACTGGTGTTGACATATTTGCCCAAATTTTGCAGATTACACGCTACTGTGCACTGAAACCAACGACCAATTGTTTTCATATTTGCTCACTCGGCGTAGGATTGCAAAGCATGGTCTCTTTGAGACACCGTAGCGTCTGTGCTGCATGCACACTGACAAAATTCTACACACTGGGGCTTTAAGGCCTTGTCTAAATGCTTATTTAAATCAGCATAGTCTCCCCCTTGTCGTTGTTGTTTATTTAAAAAGGTCGCGTACATATGAAACTGCATAGTATGGTTTCAAATTCGTGTACAAGCATGCCAAGTCGCTAGGCGGTAGTAATGTCGCAAATTCTGTCCAATCAAAAAGAACCTCTGCCTCTGATGTCACCAGTGTCTGCGTCTTTGGTGGGAAAAAGAGCAGCGCAGATCTCCGTTTGAGCTGGTTACACGCAAACACGAAATTGGAGGCTTGGGCAAATCTCCACTTTGGCCGGAGGTTTTGGAACATTTCGCTTTGATGGAAAAAAAAAAAAGCCCACCCACGTATCGCAAATCGGGCAAAACGGAGATATTTACTGCCCGTTTGCAAGAACCTCGGCTACGTGTTGACTGGGCCTACGGCATAAAAAAGTCAATGTTCAGAGGTATGCTTAAGTAACATCCTGTACGTATATCTATTCATTCATTTTCTAGAGCAGCTTATCCTCACAAGGGTCATAGGCTTGCTAGCGCCTATCCCAGCAGGCTCCACGCAGTAGGCGGGGGACATCATGAACTGGTTGCCAGCCAATAGCACGGTACACAAAGAGACCAACATCCAGTCATGCGCCCAAACACACCTAAGGACAATTTAGTATGTTCAATACACCTTCCATGCATGTTTTTGGAGTGTGGGAGGAAGCTGGGGTGTCCAGAGAGAACAGGAAATGCACATTTGGGGAGAATATGTAAACTCCACACAAGAATGCTGGAGTGCGATGGATTTGAACTGTGAGGCAGACATGCTAACCATACTGCTGAGTCACCAGAAGCTGAACATGAAAACTATTTTTTAAGTGCCACATTCCATCTTTTCAGCGTGAGTCAGCATTGTCAGGAAGTTAAGGAAAGCCCTCAGGGTATTGTACTGTTTCCAAAATCAGATTTCATACCATCATAACAAGGATGCCAGTGTGTGATATGCTTGTATTGCTGTGTATAACAGTATACAGCGGGTAGCCAAACTATTTATATTAAAGGCATATGAAGGCATATGAAAGCTATTATTCAGCAGTAAAAAGTTAATATCCATCCATCCATTTTCTGGAGACGCTTATTGTCTACAATGTATTTGATGAGTACATTTTATCTCTTGTACAGTTAAAAATATGGTTCACCTATTTTTCTAGGTTTGGTAGTGTTGGGACAGTCATATAAACTGAGCGGGAGATGTCAGTTTGAATGGCTTTAAGTGAGTTTTAAGTGTCAAATGTGTTTTTAAAAGGTATTAATTGTACTTGAAAGAAAAAAAAAAGATCCCTTTTATTTTCAAATTGGCAAAAGGGTCAGATATATAAATTGTAACACACAGGAGAATGCCGGCAACCTTTGCATTTTGTACAGCACACAAGAACATATTTATGGTGCCTTGGAAACCAGTTGGCAAAATGACAAATGCCAAAGCTAGACAGTACATGTCTGAAAGCTGTGCAAAATGAAGTTGTTTCTCCCATTTTTGCACAAAATTTGACATCCTTATTGCAGGGAATAAACAAACGGAAACAACACAAAACTGCTCATGTCACATTAAAATACGATAAACAGAAATACAGTTAATAATACAGTTAATAATCTGCACACTCTCAGTAAATTAAGTATTGAATTTTGGCTCAAGCTCACTAGCAAAGTACAATACATAATAAATGGTTGCAAGTGACTGATATTTATTTGACAATAATTTAAATAGATTTTGTCAATCTTTGTTGAGAGGACTCTCAGCTCTTTTAACGTTTGATTACATTATATTGGATTAGATTAAATGATATTCGATCATAAATTATTGGCACTTTTTTAATGGGACATCTACGGTAATGCGAACTACAGTTGAACAGCAACATTTTCAACACAATTCATGATGCAAACAAGATCTCTATTCCACCCAGCTAACACAGGAAGCCTGCCCTGGATAAAGCAGCCAAAGTTTCAAATCCCATGAGGATGTCATTAGGTCCATCTGCTGAACTAAACACACAAAAGCACCCATAGTTACACAGGCATACAAATAAGGGCCTAGAAAACAGTGAAGCCAAAGAGTCATTTAGAAAAATGTGTCTTTTTCACGCACACACACACACACACGCACACACACACACACACACGCACGCACACACACACACACACACACACACACACACACACACAAACTCTGCATGGGGCAGAAATCAATCTTTTCTCTCCTCTTCCATTACCTGTTTCTCCCTCTCCTCGTATGTGAGTTGCTGCAGCGGCAGTAATATCTGATTACGACATACAGGCTACCTCCAACGACGCATTACTCACTTCTTTGCCGTATTTGCTCTCAGGCTGGGGCACTGCTCAAATTTCAATAGCACACAAGTTTTGAAATCTGGATAACCAGTATCCTCTGGTTTTATTTGAATGTGACCATTTTAAAATTCAGCATCACAAATGAAATCAAATGCACCACAAGGATTATTCACAGATGAGTTATTCCAAGGAGGGTAAACACGAAGGAATTGAACAATTACCTTCTATTTCTCTCTATGTGCAGTAATTCTGTAAAATAGGGTAAAAAATACTCCACCATTAGGAATTCCAGAGAAGACCCCCCCCCCAACACACACACACACACACATTATTACCAATTAAAGTCATTCATGTTTAACGTTTCAAGTCTTTTTATTTTGAATAAGTATGAAATGCTAGTGGTTAGCACTTCCACGTCACAGCGCAGAGTCTCAAGTTCAATCCCAGCACGCTACAGCCTTCCTGTGTGGAGTTTGCATGTTCTCCCCGAGCCAGCATGAGTTCTCTCTGGGCACTATAACTGATAGGACGTACTCTTCCCCAAAAAATTCAGGTGAAATTCTAATTTGAAGATTCCTGTAGAAATCGTATTATCATCTGACTACTTGCGGTTTTGGCCCAAACTCCAGTCGACGTATTTACAACCTGGCTTCTGTTTTGACATCACTAATAAACATTATCAGTAGTAGTGAAGAAGGTGATTGTGCTGACTATCTCCTCTCCAAAGTTCAAGGCAATAGTAGAGTCATGCCTTGCTCCTCACCAATTACTCACTTACAAATAAGAATCGCTCCAAAACCTGTAATTATGCCTCTTAACAACCTTCTGGGAATTTATCTGAATGTCAACCATTGATAGACAAATACAGGAAGGTCGCTGGGTAGCAAGTTGTGCGTGAGTTGAATTAAGAAAGCACCCTTTTTTTTTATCTCTATAGCTGGCTGGAGTGGACACCGCGGCTTCCTGCTAAGGATTGCTCAGCATTTAACAAGAAAGAATGGGAGCAGTAGAGGGCAGGGGGAGGATGTAGAGGGGGAGGGACAAAAATTGCATGAGGTATCAGGGAGGGAGCACTTGAAAAAGAGAGCGGTGGACCGGAGAAAGTGAGAGACCTGAGGGGGCCACGGTGTCTAACAGAGCATTTCCTCACATGCACGCAAACACAGAGAGAAAGACAAGGAGGCAAGCCATTTTCCCTCACACATCTGTTTTATTCTCCTACCTGTGGACACTCACAAAAAAAACACAATGCGAAGCAGCATGTTGTACTGGAGGCTCCCCCTGGCAGTGGGTGTGTGGTCGATGTGTGTTTGTCTGACTATGACCTATGAGGACGATTTCGAAGTCAACTACGCTGACACCTACTACAACGAAATCACAGAGGATGAGACACCAGAACGTAAGTGCTACACTCTGAATTTTATGATTTCGATGCTTCCCAGTTGGGGTTCGGATTTTTTTTCCTCACATGCAGATTATTCACTGTTATGTGAAAACAGAAATATAAATAAGCATAAGCATTTGTTTATTGAAACAGTATGATTACAGCTTGTAATACAGTGGAGGCTCCAAAATAAAGAGCCTTCATGTGCTCTGAAATTCCACAATAACTGTTGGTAAAAATAAGCCTCAAAGGTCAAGCAAAGCTTCATGTTCAAACCACATCAGATGCTGAGTGAGCATCTAAAGGTTATTATATTTTTCTGATTCATAAGACACTTTTAAAATCTTTTAATTTTCTTAAAATTGACAGTGCCCCTTAAATTTCGGTGTGCCCTATGGATGGAAGTCAAATTCCTTCCTATTTACCTTACCCTTATAGACTGAGATACAGTAATTTACATATTGTTTGCCATTTGCCGTTCTGGTTTGTTTCCCTTAGTGTTTTTGTAATGTGTCTTATTAACTTATAACCCTGAATATGTACATTTCCAAAAATAGACGTATTCATTGAGAGTGCACTTTACAGTTCAGTGTACCTCATGGTTTGAAAAACATAGCATCATTTTATTGATGGCTTTTTGTGTTTTTGTGATCTCATATCACCAACATAAAATGATACAAGTGGTGGTAAAAAGGGAAAGGTTCCATAATAACCCTGAGAGGTGGAAATCAAATTTCAATTCAAAGCAATTTTCGATTAAAAAAATCATTTGATTCAATTAAAAAGGATCTCTGCTTCAGTCAATAGATATGTAAATAATATCGATACTGAATGGAGACAACGTGTCTTTTTTAAGGAACAAGCCTTTTTCCACAAAAATAGCATGTGGACAACTGCTATTCTTCCAATCAAGCTATGCATTGTATAGCTTTTATAGTATAAAATAAGAAGAAACAAAAAGAGGTACAACAAGGTACATTGTCAATTCATGAGAAAATACAGTTGCACAAATGAAAAATACTAAAACTTCTCAGTACATTAATGACAACCAAGCTATTTCGTGTGAGCAGCTAAATTGAGAGAATGGCCAAAGTATGAAACATGTGGAAGTTTGTTAATATCTGAGCATATTGGGATCATTATCAGTCACAATTGCAACCGTATGGACAGTATTTTCATTCATTTATATGCATGTGAATAATACAGTGATATAATATGGGGTTTGCATCCATTGCCTACAGTATTTTATCTTGTTTTATTTTATCTTGCTTTCTTTTCTGTGTGAATATTTGTTCCTGGTTGCCACATTTCATTCACATGCGTGCGATTTATAAAAGCGCATTTGAATGAGGATAGTAGCCTGTGAGGAAGCAAAAAGGGTGCATAAAGACATGATTGACCGCTTTGGCACACACGTAATAACCATAAATCTGGAACTGAATTTATCCCTTATAGCTAGCGTAAAAGCAGTAACAAAGGCCGAAGATGTGCTCCTATCCTGCATCCCGACGGATAGAAAAATGTACAAGATTTAATTAATTCCAGCAATACCTACAAAACACCACAGAGGGGCAGCGTTGTCAAGTGCCTTGTGTCATCTTCATTTCCATTCTCTCAGGTATCTTCAAAGAGTGAAAGGTTTGATTTTATTTGCATTTTTAAACAGGAGACTTCATATTTAGCTTATACTTGATAGTGGGGTATGTTAAATTTAACAAAAAAAAACAAAAACATGATGATGAGCTCAACTTTAGGGGCTAGTTCACTTAATTCTATCAAATGTAAGAAGACTGGTAATTGCAATTTTGAGTTGACTTGGAAAACTTGAAGGGATTTCAACAGCTTGGGCCAAAATAAATACACCTCTCCCTAAAAAAAACTGTAGTCTTGAATGTTACAGCATAATGCTAGTGTGTGTGTATAAGTGCATGCAGGTGTATATAGTCATGTAGCTCACATTTTACATGTTTGTTGATTTAAAGCTAGTTAGAGGTCTCTTTGCACCGCCAGCAGTGAAACAGCAGCAAACGTCACACGGGAACACCCTGCTTTTTATCGAAGATCATTTTGGGTTGGATGAAACGACTCAAAAAGCGACCACACTAAGAGAGAACGGTGACGAAATGTATGTAATGTGTATGTAATGTGTTATGTATTATGTGCCTTCAGATTGTGCTGATGATTTGAAATTCTAACAAGACACACTAAAGCCTTTTGGGGAAATACGTGATGTTTAAAACACAAACAGCAATGTCTACTGTGCCGGTTGAACATGAAAATTATATTTATGTAATTTCATTTACAGACCCACTGAACGCTCCAAATGATTATTTGACCTACTTTACATCGAAGTAAGCAGCCAGAGCAGAATGGCTCAAGGAGTTTTTTTTGTTTTTTTTTCCCCTTCTGTCATTCTCAGGAGTTTCTCTGAACTTCACCAAACTGAAATGTACCTTTGTCTTATTACGGCAGAGAGCAGATTCTTTCATGGTTGATGTGACGTTGGTAATGAATATTGACTCTAGAGTGGGAACTACTGAGGAGGTATGGAACACTTTGCTGAGTGTTGACCCCTAAACTTGAGAACATAAGTTCACTCATCCTCAGGTTTGAGCTACTTTTAAGTTAATGCTGAGATTTCTGCAAGCTAAGTTAGTGAACTATTGTGCACTTTCAACACTGCTTTTCTCCTTATTTTGGTATTTACAGGATGGTTTCCATGTAGTGTGTCCATTTGAAAAGGGCATACCCCTGCACTTGGTGGGCTGCAGCTCCCAAAACATTACTGTGGGTGTGTAATTTTACACTTGAGAGGGAAGAGCAGGCAGACTTTGCATAGTCATGTTGAAACTGGTCCATGCAGCTCTCATAGTTGTGCTAAATGGACCTGAACAAGACCAGAGTTTGTTTCCAAGACCACCTCCTTAAAGCTCCACTGGTCCATTTGTTTGGTGTGCCCCAGGGTTTGGATGATTACCAAAATTCATTTTAACTAAACAAAAGTTGACAACGGTCAACACACCCTTGGTGTCAGACTATACATAGATAATTCCCAACATTGAATTGCTTCGCTATCCTACAGTAGAACAATGAGTGCCATTTTATTCCACTGTACAAGCCTTTGTCTTTCATCCTTTTGGTTTCTACAGAAAGACAAAAGCAATTTTATACAGAAGTGCGGAGGTGCCAGTGTGGCGTAAACATTTTTGAATGACAAACACGATCAAACATGATTGCAAGTATATTTGACGTATATGCAAGTACAGTCGGCCCCCGGCTTACGAGCACCCTGATTTACGAACAATTCGCCTTACGAGCGTGGATCAGGGAGAATTTTGTCCTCCGCTTACGAACAAACCTCTCGCCTTACGAGCAATTGACATGCCGGCCATTGAGTATATAGATATGTTCTCGTTTAATTGCGTCAGTAAAATCAACAGTAGCGACAGCATTAATCATCAGTAGATGCTTGGGGCAGTAACGTGAACGCTATTGCTCTTACAACGTCACACTGACTGTCTCACTCACGGTGTCTAAATATATTACCATTTAAGTGTAGTGTTTGTACAGCTAAAGGGAAAAACAGCTGACATGAAATTAAATGTGCCGATTGCAGGACAAAGAATTGTCATTGGTTTAAATGTGTTTTTTTTAAAATTAATTGTCAATACATTCCAACCGTTTAAAAAAAAAGTGCGAATAATTATCAGTCAGTCACGGAGATGCGAATATGCTATTGGTCGATTAAGGTCACCCGGTCTCACTCACCGAGATGCTATTGGCCGGCGTCACACGTCAATCACAGAAATGCCGATATGCTATTGGCCGAACGCCTTTATCTAGCTTGATGGGACAGGATGGAAGTAAGGAGAGAAAATTAGTGAAAAACGGAATGTTGTGAAGACTTTGCAAACTTTATCTGTTAGACATAGCTTCTAAAATTACTAGCAGCGGTAAAGAAAGAAATAAGAGGATGATGTTTTAGTATCTGCGTGATTTGCACTCTGACTGAAAGAGTTACTGTAACACTGTAAGAGCAATAGCATTTCTATCGCCGTGTCGACTTTGAGGTAGGGCTCTGTCCCCCTCTGCTTACACCCAGCGCAAGTCTCGTCGTTTTAAAGGTAAAAGCTATTTATCCATTGTAATTATTATGTAATGTAAGTGTACAGCAGATTATGTCACTCGATTTTAATATATGTATACAGTGTGTCGTTTTTACCTAAGGCTTCGGCGCGCGTTGCACGCATTCACGAATTAACATGGGTTTGGATTGCCCGCTATACGAGCAATCCGAGATACGAGCGTAGCCGCTGAACGGATTAAGTTCGTAACCCGGGGGCCCACTGTATGTTCAATCTTGTTTGCAGGGGGCATTCAAACATATTTGCTAGTGCATTTGAACATACTTGCAAATTTAAAAAAAAAAGCACGTTTTTCATATAGCCTACATTATTGAATACATTTGAGACTTAAGTAAGCATACACTAGCACAATTAAGTTGTTTATTAGTATTTTTTATGATATTATTTTGTCGGTTCCGCTTTTTTACCCATAATGCCATGGGACATGCATATGTGCAAAAGTACAAGTACAGTATGTTTGACTGTAATAGGCGAGAAGTTTTAAAAATTGGGTATGAAAACAAAAGCCTTCTTCTACACTGGAACCAAAACACGTCAGCGCCATTGGAGCAAGTGTTCAGCCCATTGTGAGGACTGTGATGAAAAGTCAATGTTCAAAAATCTTTTATGCCTTTCATACATTCAACTTTTTATACACACAAGTACAGTACATTGAAATGCATTTGACAGTGCATTTAAACGTATTTGTAAGTCAAACCTGTTTTCTCCACAATGTCACCTTCACCCTTTGATTATTTTAAAAGATAAATAGTAGGAGAAAATTGTCATGTTTACTGTTCTTTCTCCTTCCATCATCTGTCTGTAGCCACACCATCTGCTACACCCTGTAATTCTCCAGACCTCACTAAGTGGGACAAAATCTTCTCAATGCTGGAGAATAGCCAGATGAGGGAGAACATGCTTCTCCAATATGCCGATGACATTGTCAAAGTGGAGATGGGGTCTCTGCGTGGGGAAATTCTCAGGTCAGTTGGATGACTTAGAGATATTCGTGCAACAGTTGTACAGCTGACAACAAGCATTCAGGTCCCACTGAGTAACAGCTACAGTATATTTTCAAAGACTTATGATCACTTGAGTCAAGTAGAATATTTGACGTTACTGTATTTAGTCATAATGGATTAAGGTTACTCCATTTTGATCGTTGATGTTTGTTCCTTTGGATAGGTTTGTGGCCCAGTATGGTGGTTCGTGTGGGGTTGCGGTGGAGACAGCAGGAAGGAGAATGGCCTTGCAGCTGGAAGGACGACTGAGGGAATCCCTTGAACGATTTAAATTTGGAGATTACACTCCCACATCTGATGGTAATTCTGTTGGGAATTCAAACAACCTAGAGGCAATGCTACAACAGCTTCTTTCCGCCACCCGAAGCCAAGCGACCCGACTTAGCAAACTCGAAACAAGCTGCTTCAGTAACACAGGAGGCGCAAAAGCAACATCGCAACTTCCACAGGGTGGAAGAACCGGCCACAGAGAGCAGGAGGTCACAACACAGGAAGTGGCTTTGGAGGGGGTCTTGGCTGTGCTGCAGCAAACAAGTATGGAGATCCAGGATGTACTGAGCTCATCGCAACACAGAAAACTGCCTGCAGGTAAACTTCAAATTTCTCCCTTAGATCCACACGATCAGTTTCTTTTTTTCTTTTTTCCCCATTTTGTTTGTCCGGCTCGCAAGAGGGTTTAATCCAATTGGATTTTGTGAAGCATTAAAAAAAAAAAAGAATAGGACCTAAAGCATTATTCCTCTGTCAATAATACGTGTAGTAAATGATTCATGCAGTGGCAGTCCTGTCCGATCGCTTTTTTTTTCATTGAAATTATTAAAAATGCTTAACAAGTGTGCCACCGCAAAATGCTGTGAATCACAACTCATATGCCCAGATCAACATTGCAACTTAAGAGAGCAAATGACCAGTTACCATGCTCGTGTGAAACAACTTGATCAGTTCAGTGACAGAGAATGGAACACACGTTAGCATTAGCATCTTGTTGTGCAACTGCACAGCACAAGTAAAATTCTTCAATTGCTCCGAAGAGATTTATAATGGGCGGGTTGCCATCTGAGACACTAACAGACATTCAGCTTTGGTCCCTGTTGTATTATAAACAATCAGCCTTGTATTTCCTTTTAAACTAGCTTTATTTGCAGCTCAGCAGTTAGCACCAATGTATTTGACTTCTTCGTGAGTATTTAACATCTACTGTCGAGTATATCACAACAATGGTGATAGCCAGTGTCCAACATGTGACACAAAAACACATTTTATTCTGTTTACATTTTCTTGCAAATCAACTGTATTCTTAGAAGAAAAGTTGTACAACCACAGATTTTGAGTTTATTTATAATTAATCTCAATGTCTGGTCAAAATATGTGTCAATAACAATTGGTAAAAAAAAATCACAAAAATTTCCATTTACATAATGCTACATAAAAATGCTACACTGTTATAAAAAGGGGACCAAAAAGGACGTTATTTTCTTTTTACCTTTACTTTTTTCGAAATGTACTTTTCAACAGAATATTTACAGTTGACCCTCGCTATTTTAGGACCAGGCTGGCATGCAGAACAAAAATCTACATTTAGATGACACTCTCTGTTTTTAAGATATACATATGATTATTTCACCTGCTGCTGTTGATTGGCAACCAATTCAGGGTGTCCCCCTCCAAAGTCAGCTAGGATAGGCACCAGCAAGCCTGCGAGCCTTGTGAAGACAAGCAGCTATACAAAATGGAAGGATGGAGTAAGGAGACCCCCCACCCTTTCTCTGCAGTGTGTAACTTAACCTTTACATTGCTCAATTACTTTTAACATGACTCAATTTCTTTCTGGTGTCTATATATGTTGCATCACATACAGGTCACACTCAAAAATCGCAATCTCCATCCCGAAACATCAATCCATCACTTGGAAATTGTGATTCAACTATACTGAACTGACAATGAAATCAAATACCCCTCAAATGTCACGAAACTTCATTCATCAATGGGAATGGATAGACAGGATACGCATACAGTATATCCATTTAAATATACGCAATGGGAGATATGATCCCACCACAATCATGATAAACCCACACCACAAGCCCTGTAGATAAACAGAACCAGATGGGAACCACAATGAGAACACCCAGTGTGTTCAAGATGTAATCTTTCACCAATATTAAGTAAGTGGCAGAAATCTGGCTGAGAAGGCCCATCTAAATTTGGATTTTAGTAATAAAATAAGACATTCAGGTGATACAATAATAAGAGATTACAACTATGTATGTCTCAAATAATGAGTAACACTTCAGTTGGCAAACGGTTCAACCTTTTGTGCCAGAATGAATCCCAAATGGCAGCAAGCAGAAATTTCACTCTGTGTTCAGTAGAGTTCGATCTAAGGCTCCATTTTTTTAAACATGAAACCAGAACGTATATGATCAAATGACACCAGAAATGGTGCCCTCATTTAGTGATTGATATGATCTCACCCTCTACCCCAGTGCTTCTCAATTATATTTTGCAAAGCCCACCGAGGAAAGAGAAAACTTTTTGTCGCACTTTAACACTCGTCGCGCCAAGTATAAATATAGTTACCCTTAACAAAGCAAAAAAGCAAAAAGAGTTCACTTTCAACTGCTAACTACTTTTACAGCGTTTCTACAGATTCGTCTAAAACTGAAAAAAAAAACAAAATGCATCAAAATGCCAGAAAAAAAAGTTAATCCTTCTTTTATTGCAATTATACTTGACATGACAAAAACAAAGGCTTTTCCCTGGTGTCATCCGCACCCCCGCAGGGGGGCCCGCCCCGTTTTTTGAGGACTGCTCTACCATATCCTCCATTAAATGTCATTTGTTACTTGATAAGCAAAACCTATTCAAATAAGCTTAATAAAAAAAGACACCTTTTTTTCTAATTTGACTGCCTTGTCAAGATTGTCCTTTCTTCAGCTTCACAAAATTGGTCTTTGTTCTCCACCGCATCATTCCTTTTCAACTGATAAAAAGTACTATGTGAATATGACTAGCTATCATCAGATGATTGATTCATTTTTTTCATGATTTCCATTAAACTGCTTGTCACGCAGGTAATGAAATGGCAATCCTCTTCCCCATGCGTTCCCGTCGCATCTACACTGCGGTGATACCCGACGCCCCTCTTTCACTGTCCTCCTTCACTGTCTGCATGTGGGTGAAGCCAGTCACTGTCTCCAACAAAACAGTTCTGTTCTCTTACGGAAACCGCCGCAACCCCTATGAGATACAACTCTTGCTCAGCCACACATCAGCCCTGTTTACCATAGGAGGAGAGACTCATCTGGTGGAGGCACGGGGTGTAGTCAAGCCAAAAGGTCCTACAGATTGGCTCCACCTGTGCGGGTCTTGGTCCTCCGAGCAGGGCTTGGCATCATTGTGGGCAGGAGGGAAAAAAGTTGTTTCCACACCTGGAGTGGCGGAAGGTCACGTTCTGCCAGACGGAGGCTCACTACAGCTTGGACAAGAAAGGAATGGTTGCTGCCCTATGACCCCGAGCAGCAGCGGCAACGGGGTGCCAGGGTTTGAGGCGGGGTTCGATCCCAGGCTGGCATTCGCAGGAAAAATGACAGGCGTGAACATGTGGGACAAAGTGCTGTCGGAGGAGAAGATATCCCAGCTGGCTTTGAAAGAGGGCCAGGGCTGTGAGCAGAGGGGCAATATAGTGGCGTGGGGTGTGACAGAGATGGTGCCACATGGAGGCGCTCTATTCATCAACTAGAGTAGAGTCCCTGACGTTCATCAGCATTGTCCTTTTTCTTTCATGCTAAAACTGAGGAATCTTCGTGCAAATAGTTCACAGTTTATTTTTGTACCAGAATCATATAATCGAGGCCATATCTCACACTCGTAGCCTGCTGCAACACACAAACACTGTCAAGCATTCATCTTGGAAAACGTGTGTTGTGGCAGGAAATGTGCTGTAAGCGATGTTTACCAAAGACCTAATTAGGGTGAAAGAAAGATTCCGTTGTGAAAGGGAGCAAGTTCTGAGCCAATAAATAAAACAATTCAGAAGACATGAGTGAGTGTAACCGGAGGTAAAAAGAAAAAAAATAAAATTACGTTTAATGGTAACATTCATTTACTTTTATTGATACTTTTCAGTCACGTTAGTTTATCTAGTTTTGTCATACATGGCAAAAACCCATTTTTGTCATGTCAAACTTTGCTTACCTATATTAATAATTAGGAGCCATTTATAGTTTAGTCTGCTGGTGGACTAAAACAGGTACAGTGCAAATAGCTTTCCGATGTAATAAGCGAGGCAGCATGTGATCTAGCCAATTCTTGTGACTGAGAATTGCTGTGCATACTTTCTACCAAGCATAGCCAACTCCAGAATGAAGTTTAAATTGCAGAAAGCTAAAAGCAATATTGCGTTTTCCTTTCACTTTTCGTCTCACAAAGATGAGTATGTCCCTTGCATTGCTTTGTACTCATCAACATGTTTACATTTTCATTAATCTAGGTCTGCTTTTTCAGTTTTCCAGGCCAGCGCTTTTTTCCACTTCATGTAAAAGATTTGTATCTATTTCTTTTTCGTTATGCAGATGCGGTTGCATTTGTTATACAATGTTTGTCATTTGAGGTTTATTTGTTTAAATTATATATATATATATATATATATATATATATATATATATATATATATATATATATATATATATATATATATATATATATATATATATATATATACATACATACATACATACATACATACATACATACAGGGATGCACATAGTTTTTTTCGTGGGTTACACGCATGAGTACAAAGACATAGTATTTGAAACGCACCTTTTCTGTCATTAAAAACGCTATGCCGTGTCTTTCAATCTGTTCCACCAGCAAGAGTGCCGGAAAGCGACCGCGCATTTTCCAATAAAGATAGACCTCACAAAATGAAAGCTTCTTAAAAAATAGTAATTAAAAAATACAATAGTTGTAAATACTGAACGGTCAGTATGAGTCAAAAACATTTTAAAATATTAAAACACTTGAGACACATAGTTCAGAACTAGTTATTGACAATTATAAATAGCAATTGTACAGTGAAAATTGGCATTAGCTTACCTTGTCATGTATGCTAGTTGCGGCAGGGATCTTGCTGACAAGGTTTCCAAATACTGTGAATTCACTGTGGAAAGCGCCAGCATAACTCCGAACAAATCTTCTAACTTCTTAATGTTGAAGTGGCATCCCTCAGCGAGCGAGCATAATTCTCTGAGTGTTTTATTTTTGCGAACTTCACGTTACTATGGCCCCACCCTGAAGGGTTTGTTAAGTTACTGGTCCTATTTCACATGTAGACAGCTTTTTAGGTGTTGCGCTCAATGTGCACCTAACAATGATAGTGTTCTTGTCTTTATCTCTGATGAACTGAAAGTAATGGGCCTCTGTCCATCTTGTGTACATATTATCCATATTCAACCCAGGACTTTTCTCCTCTGAGCTTGCGGTGTTTTTGGTCAATCGGGGGGGGGACGTACCAAAATATTATGTCCTGGTACTCATGTGAGTAATGCACGAAAAAAAAAATATGTAAATTATGTGCACCCCTATATACACAGACACACACACACACACACATATATATATATATATATATATATATATATATATATATATATATATATATATATATATATATATATATATATATTAATGAGGGCAATGTTTACACGGTCAAATCTTTTGTACTATAACATAATTTGATTTTCTTGGTAATGTAAACAGGTGATACTGAATGTATTTTGTACAAAAATATATTTTGAATGCAGAGTGTGGCATAAATAAAGTCATAAAAGTGCATTTTGTTTGATTTGTTTGATTTCCGAGTTTTCCTTTACTTTTGATGCTAAAAGTTGGATTTGAAATAGATATAGAAAAAGAATAATAAGTGCAGAAAAAATGTTAAAACACCACCCCAAAAACGTTTCAAACGTCAATTACGTTGAAATTTGAATGCACATACATCTTGTTCTCATGCTAACAGCAAATGGAGACTTGTGCCGCACTCATACTATACAAACGTAATTGATGAACAGTTTCTTAGTGTAAAATTTAAATCTGCACTTCCCTTAAAAAAAATAAAATAAAAACTTCACCTTCCTTGTATCTTCACTATCGGCAGCACCCTAAAATCATAAGCATGCTTTCAATAAAATTAAAGCAAGAGTATTGTGTAAATTGTGTGTCCTGTGAATGATACATTTTGAACCAAACACATGCACAAACAGACATAAGGATTAACCTTACACAACAAAGCCCAAGTAAAACATTAGGTTTAGCTGATAACCAGATAATGATTTTTTTCTTTGCATTTTCTTAACCTCACAAACTGATATGCATTTACTGTACTGTCAGAGCCAGTCAGAATTTTCCACCAATTGCCTACAGATGTTGGGGTCACCTAATTTCTTAATTACAGCATTCCAAGCTCCTGCGACCCAAAGTTGATTTCTTGCGGCCCTATTAAGCAGCAAGTCTATTGATTTAAAAGTGAATCGATGTGCGAGAATCAATGTTACGGCCATGTGTGTGAAGTGGGTGTGCAAGGAGTGATCGCTTCTCTCTTTAGGAAGGATCTCTGCATAGACTGCGGCAGGAATTGGCAAACACCGTTGAAACGGGGCCCTCCCTGATTGGCCAGTACTACCGCCACAAATCTTAAAAGCTTCCCTAAAGTTTTTTCTGTGGTGGTGGTGAATTGGCAGCAGCAGTTCTCTTTGCTCTCAGACTCCAATTGTGCACTTTGATTGTTCTTTGTCCTCGTGCTTCGTTAGTTGTAGTTATTTATTCCACTTGAGAGATAAAACTTAAAGTGGACACTCCGTAAAAACGATAGCAAAACAGAATAAATCTAATCTTTTGTAAACTCTTCATATTTTCTTATGTTCATATCCATAAGTTCTATATTTGTTGCGCATTGTTAAGCGTGTTTCAGATTTCCCACATTATGAGCGATCAGTGAACGCCTCGTCAGTGTAATGTTGAATACGCTCGAAGCGGTTGTTCTTTTTCCTTGCGACGTGGTTGGAGTTCATTTTACCATAAACAAATAAAGTTGAGCAGCATCTGTGTTTCACCAAGTTTATGATTGTGTGTATATGCCGTAACAACCTGAGCTAACACGAGCTACTGTTAGCTGCAACAGGCAATTTGCCGCTAACAGCCAACTACATCTCCCTCCAGCTTGTCCCGTTATGGTAATTATTATGAGTAAATACGGGCGATATAAAAATGCACATCTGTGCGCCAAAACTCAGCTTATGTGGCTGACAGATCAATCTTCCTCAAATGGTGTGATTTTTTTTTTTTAAATCAAATTTTTAAGTTACAGTTTATAGGACGCACCCATACTTTTGCCTTTCATTTTTGGGGAAAAAAATGTGTCTTATAATTGGTGAATTATGGTAATTATGAGACAAAAATGGCGTATTTGTGACATGTATCAATGCATGCTGTCATCTTTAGCAGACATCTTTATCAAATAACAACATCGAGGAGTGATCGTTTCATCTTCCCAAAACATTTCTACCGCCTTGGTTAATCTCTTCATTCATGGATGGTTATTGTGGTGTTAGGTGCGAGCAAGTAAACAGCAGAGTGAGGCGCGAACCTGAGAGGAGCACATTGGTTGCTTGTAAGTTGCTCGCGTGTGCTGTTACCTCTCTTTGCCACAAATCAAAGGAAAAGCATCTCAGAATGTATTGCCCAGCTTTGTGAAAGCGACTTACTTATATAAATCATAACTCAAAAGCAAAATAGGCTAACACATGAATCTGGTAATACTTAACACTAAAGCTTTTTGTTTTTTTTTTTTACTTCATGCCTGTTCCCACCTGTACATTGCGTGTGTGTGCATTTTACTTCATGAAACCATGATTGTGGCACACACAGCAAACAATGAGATCCCAGCCGTGATTTGCGGTCAATCTGAGGTGAAAGACAGTCATGAAAGTTGTGAACACTGCAATGCGTTATCGACACTTCTGCTTTAAACACTTTGTAGCTTAAGATAAAGTACTTTAGCAACCGTCATTTGGCCTTGGGTGCATGCTTAACAGTTTGATGCCTTGCTTGACTGTGTCTTATAATTAGTGATGGCCGAGTGGGGCTTTGTTGGAGCTTCAATGCACAACACGTTCATGGCGTTCATGGATTGTTTGGGATTTGGTTTTCTATGCACATTCCTGTTTGACTACACTGGATAATTGCATGGTTTTTAGTTGACACAATAATAATATAACTGGCAATAATTATTGAGAACGCGATCATCTTTTGTATTATATTGTAACATCTTTTGTACACCAAAATAGGTTTTCACATGTGGCATGGGACATTTAAATGTTGCTGTTACATTCATGAGATGTGCTCCACAAGAAGAGACTGACGTCATTTCACATGGGGTGGGTGTAAATACAGTACACATTATATTATGGAACTGAGCAAAGTATGCTTAAGGTTCATTGGTAATATATAAATATCTATATAGTCATCTATTCTTTCTGATTTATCAATCTATAAATATCTGTTTAGTTAACTATAAAAAAATCAATCCACTGATTCGAAGCACTTACTTGTCACTAAAGTGTGTCTGACATCATAAGTCACATGACTAAACAACGCCTCGGCCCAGTGATTCAACGCAACTGCTATATGAGCTCCTGTGCATACGTGTCAGCAGCCCATCACTGCTTATAATACCATACTCTCAAGTATAAGACAGTTGTATCATCTCTTAACAATTTGGAGGACAATGAAGCTGAATGAAATCAAAGAATGAATTCCAACGATCTTGTTTATAAGGTTTATTATGCTTAGTCTAAAATGTTTCCCCTCTTTCAGCTGTCTGTGTACAAAACCAGCGTACTGGTTGATAAATGACATTTAAAAAACTTGACAGCCAAACACAATCATGCACATGAAACTAAACCATTCAATCCATATAGTTCCTTCACACACTGCTGCTGGGGGATACTTACAGTACATGGGAAGAAGTAAACCATTTTTGTTTCCTTGAGCTGTATTTGCAAACGTGTGCTTTGGATGTTTCAAATCCTGTGCTTACATAATACACCAAAGATATGTGTCTTATTAAAAAGCAATGCAGGGGTGAAATACGGTGCGTCAAAGCTCAATTTATGCACCCCAATCACACAAAAGCAGTTGGTACGTTAAAGCAGTCAAAGTTCAACATCTGTCTCCTGTGTGGTTGTGTCATAGTCTGGCTTTTTAAAAAGACCACCATCAGTTTGTCACTCCTGGTGAGAGAGTTGCAGCAGCAGGTTTTCTGCAAATTTATTGATAAGATCTTTTTGGCATCCTTACCAATTTCCTCTCATTTATTTCTAACTCATCTTTCTCACAGATTAAAGCAAAAACATGCTCTCAGGGGTCAAGAATTTCCCTACTTCACAGCTGACAAAGCATTGACCTGAAGCAAAAAAATAAATAACTATATAAATATTTTTTTTAAACCCATATTCTGTTCCCTTCGTGTCATGTTGTAGTTTTAGGTTAGAGTTTTTATCCAATCAGAATTCAGCTAACTTGTGTGGCAAAGCAGAAAGCTAATCCTTTATGAAATTAAACCATATATCAAATCATCAGGTGATTAATGAGGCCATAAATGTATAAAATACATGATGGGATTTCAAATGAAACATGATATCTAAGACTGCTTTCATTTTGAAATCTGACAATGTATGATCAAGACATGCTGTATAATTTCCTTCATCAAGGTTCATCATCCCCCTCCTCCAGCCATGAATGGTTTTCAAACTTTAAGAAAGTGTATACGTGGTATCGTCTCTGCCATTTATTTTGCATTGTTTTCTGCTATTTAGTTCATACTGTATTATTTTTTTGCCATTTGCAAAAAAACATGCCCTCCTCTGCTATTGGACAGAATATGTATTTGTCATATCTGCATAATACTATACTGACAAACCTGCAAGCACGCTGAGCGTCAAGGCCTCTGTATGTTCCGCAAGTAGATCGACTTCAACTATAGCAGCCAGTGAGAGATAACTTGACATGTTCCTCCTCAGCTCTCTGTTTGCTGTATGCAGGAAGCGCACCGCCACTGGGACAGCCAACACCATGACTGATGGACAACTGTAATTCTGTAAAAAAAAAAAAAAAAAAAAAAGAGGAAGGAAGATGAGGGAATAGGCAACTGCAAAACAGCAAAATTGTTTTGACCTTGGCGAAAACATACAATACCCAAGAGTGCAGACCTCCGCAGAAGCTTGAACATTGTCACCGGTGATTTTTTTTTTTTTAAGATCACAATGTAGGATCTTAATACAAAATAGGTTATATTTGATTCAGATTGAGAAAAATAATTATTGATCAAAAAAGCAGAAATGACATTTTATTAAATCTTGATTTTGAATGTTTGCGCACTTAAAATAAGCAACTGCATTCAGTGTCTCAATTTTTCCAAAGAGAGAGCAAAAGGGCCTTCGTTTTTTTGTTTACCTCATCTTTTGTGAGTAAAGTCTGTCTGATACTGCTGCAGAGCAATAAACACAACAACTAATCTGAAAAAAACAGTAATAACACAAGAGTCAATAGAAAAGGCTGAGAGTTGCAGCATGCCGCCCCCCAACTGCAGAAAGTCATCAGTAGGTGGACAGAGATGTACTAGCGCCCTCAACTGGTGAAACAAATATGGCTATGGATATGAGTGCATGAGTTTGTGATGAAGACAGCAAAATGGAGATTTCAACATCTCTGTCTTAGTTCAAGTGTGATATCTTCCAACCCTTGAAATACTTCTTCCACACCAAAATAATCCAATGATGTGTTCATGGGCCATTCTTTGTAGACTAGAATGCAGTCAGGCTGGAAGAGAGTAGGGCACGTCCGACAATATATGAAGAGTTGAACCGATGACTGTGCCAACACATCCATCTGTCTGTCTAGCTATTATCTTCGTCAGTTATCCTCACAAGGGTTGCGGGCTTGCTACAGCTGTCTTCAGCAGTAGACGGCATATACCCTGAACTGGTTGTCAGCCAGTCGCAGGGCAAACGCTACACAGAAAGACAGACGTGCTAAACAGCCTTCCACTGTGCCACCCCATATATGTTAAATTGAGTTATACAGCAAGTCCCAACCAGTGAGCCTACCGCAGATCAGTAAATACTCGAAATTTCCTATTTGTCTACATCAGTGGTTCTCACAAATTTTACTTTGCTCTTGAAGTACCACTGCGATAACAAGCATTAGTGATGTAGCATAATAAGTCCAATTCATCAAAAAACAGGCAGAGGTTTTATTCCCAAACAATATATTGAGTTATTGTTTAATATATTACAAGACCATTGTTACAATGCAGTTTGAACAATGAAGCAGCGCTCAAAAAACAAACACTGCACTTTAATAAAAATGAAATAAAAATGATTGTTGTTAACATGTAAAAGCTAATATAATCATGCATACATTGTTTGAAAAGAGACAGTATCTAATCAAATGCACATGTTTGTATTCAAATTATTTGAAAAAAGTTCAATGGAACATTATGTACTGCTTGAATATACTTGAAACTCATTTACGTACGACTATCAGTACTCAACAACATGTTGGGAGCCAATAGTAGGGGGAAGATCACCTAGAAAGCAATCTTTCTTACCATTCGAAATGTTAATTCTACCAAAATAACTCATGGTGTATTTTTAATTAACTATTAATTGTCACACTGGAGGTCAGACACGGCTGCCAGTGACACAGCGGATCATACACCATTTTAGTAGAAGTTCAGTATATGGAGGGTGAAAACCATTCATATTCGGGGTGTGTGTGTCCTGGTGCATATGTGTGTGCATTTTATTTTATTACAACCTACTGTGCTATCAATGCCTGAGTGATTGTTCAGTGTTTAGTTGTCCGGCTCCAAATGTGCTAAAGAGGACAGTTTGAGCAGCTGAGGATGAAACGACAGAAAGTCAAAGTGACAACAGAAGGACAAAAAAGAAGAGACAGATGGTCAGAGGGTAAAGAAAAAGAACTTGCAGCTGAAGCTGAAGCAAGACCATAATAACTGTCAGCAGAACAGGGAACTGCTGTCAACAGTGTGTGCTTGTGCATGTACACGTGCATGTGTGTTCTTAAGACGCTGCCTCATTACAAGGGTATTAAGCACATTCCTATTCCAAAGTGAATATGGGAAAGAAAAACACAGGAGAATCTGACTAATCTTACATCATATGGTTGTGGAGATCTGGAGTGGGAATGTAAAGACCCTGTGGTAACACTACATGGGTAAGACCCACCAGAAGGTGCTTTTCTCTCTCTCTCTCTCTCTCTCTCTCTCTCTCTCTCTCTTTCTCTCTCTCTTATCAGGGGGCACAGCGAGATAGATAACCATTTACACCACTCGAACTGTGGGAATTGAAGCCATGCTCTCTACCAATATAGTTATAAGATTTATAATGAATATATGAATAAATTATATATTATTCCTCTTTATACAATCATCATTTGTTTTCACGGTAACAGGCATAATTTGCAGGAATTGAAAGGCTGTAAATTGACAAAATAAATGGTTAAAAATTTCAATTTTCAATTTGACGATATCGCAAAAAATATTAATACATTGGTATTATTAGTTGGTAATATTGGTAATATTAGTACATTGGTAGTGTACAACAAATCAATATATCAGTTATATAGTTATAAGTTTTATAATGAATATATGAATAAATTATATATTATTACTCTTTAAAGCGGTGCATAAAGAGCAATATATGATGCATGATTAATTTCAGATAATTATTGCTGAAAGCATAATACAGTCGACAAGAATTCAACAATCTCGCCTCAACAAATTTTGTTGAAGTGGCAAGAGAGAACGCACTGCTTAATTAAGCGTGCAAGTTCATAACTGTATAGCTGACTTGTGTGTGATTGACTGTGTGTACGTGTGTGCATGTACCTGCAGGATACAGCTGGTAATGTCGGAGGCTATCTTGGTGTGGGGCGTGTCCTCAGTGTTGTCACTTTGAGGGGCGAGGTTATGTTCCAGGCACGACTCCCATAGCCCTACCAGGGCCGTGCTGTGCCTCTCGATAGAACTCGTCTCCCTGATGGCAGTGGTGATTCGTGTGATACAAATCTCTACCACAGCCTGATCGTTGTCATTGGTCAAATAATCCTGTATGAGAGACATAAATACGAATGAAGAGGCTAAAAAAAGTCACTCTACTAACTGCTTTGTGATTTTGTACCCATGTTACACACCCATTCCCACCACACACACACACACACACACACACATGGGTTTTTAGATTATCAGACAAGTTTCCTCACTATATTACTGTTACTATTATTATGACTGTTTGGTGGCTTCACTACGTCGTGGATTTTCCAAGAATATATATGTCGACCAACATTTATCGAGAATACCATAGATGCAGGGTTTTACAACACATTTCGCCACTGCTTGAGGGCAGCGCCTAACAGATGAACTGCAATAACAGTCCCGCGATTAGCATCATGTGGCGTCTGAAACTGTCTAAAATCCAATTAATATAAGGTCTTGTTCAGCCACAAATGAAGGCACTTGTACTTAAAACTAAACCACTGCTCATCATTCTACATAATTGAATCATGGTATTATATGAGTTGAGGCAGCGTGCTCTGCCTCCCCTTTGTCCTGATTTCTTTTTTGGCTTTGGCTCTAGTTTGGTCAAAATGAGACGGTCGCTACCTTTCGGGCAACCCTGGGGAGAAAGTCCTCCCTGGGGCCCTTCCAAAAACCTTCCATTGCAGTGAATGGGGGTTTTGCTTCAGTATGACAGTGTATGTTGTACGCGTGCATGTGTGTGTGATTGGTAGATGCAAGGGAGAGTTAGTGTCTGCCTTTACGTTGTTTATGTTGTGCGTTCTGAAAATAAAATCTACATATTCTAGTTGGACACGTGTCACCATTAACTGCAATAAAGGAGGGATTACTGTATTCCGAATTTTACAATATCAGGTGGAAATTTTTACACTTGTGAATTGTAGTGGTCTGGCAAGTGTCAATTTAATAGCAAAAAAAAAAAACAAAACATTATTTGGTAAGCCAACCAACCGGTGAGCAGGAGATTGTTTTGATCTGGTCCAGAGCCTGTGACAAGCAGTTTTCAATTGCTGCATCCTCCAGAGAAAACAGATCACCCGCTCTGGACAAATCCCTCTGGCCCAGCACCTGACTGAAGAGCTGGTGCATCCTGGCCCTTGGAGAGAATGCCTATATGACCTGTTGTTGGGCAACATTTAAAACGCTCCAAATATAATGAGTATATCCCTAAAAATGGTTGAGATATGATTCAAATATGATGACATTGTAATATTGAAACTTT